>NC_056739.1:268006970-268276970 GCF_019279795.1 Protopterus annectens
GCATTGAGCTTGAGGCCATGGCTCTGACGCCAGGCATCTGTCTTAGTGAGGCCCTGCTGTAGGATGTCCACATCATTTGGGGACTTGACTATGGCTTCTAGTTTGCAGTCATCTGCGAACTTCATTAGCCAGAGGCCTTCTGTGTTAGCCTGTACTTCAGAGAAGTAGATACCAAACAGGAGAGGTCCCAGGACGGAACCCTGTGGTACTCCACTTGTCACTGCTTTGAGGTCAGATTTGGAGTCTGCAACTTTTACATTGTGGGCTCTGTCAGTGAGCCAGTTGGCAACCCATCGTGTGACATAGGGATTTATACCTATATATTTGTTTTATCCTGATGTTACTGTTTATTCAGTGAGTCTCTTTTTCCACAGAAGAAAGCCTTGTGGTCATTAGACTGTGCACCACTCCACAGATAGAGAGGGGCAGAAGAGCAGTGGCTACCATAATGAGGCTGGCTGTATGATTGTTGGCTGGTTATTTGTGCTCAAACTCCATTGACATGCTGTGAAATGCATGCGTGGGTGTACAATAGAGCATTCATTAAGAGGTGCTGCCCCTTTCTCTGTGATGATGATTCTCAAAAACCACACTCACAGCATTACTAGCTGTCACCTGTATAGTTCTGGTTCTCACTATTTGCCAGAATCCAACAATGAGCATACCCCTAGCCTTAGCATTAGTCCAGCACTCAACTCGGGATCCTCCAGTACCTGGCATGCTAGTTAAACCCATGTATATGGGTCATAGTCAGGGCTTCATTGCTCCACACCGTACAGCCAACTTAAGATCTACCTTATTGATCTTCAGAATTATGTTTGTGGTAGGGAGGTGAAAGCAGCAGCCAGGTGGTCATCATCCAGCAAGGTGCTGACATTGTTTTGAATGCTGTAGTCCACTGACCTGGTTATATGCACATGTGCACAATGCATGCAGAATTGGGCCCACATCACTTTCATGCATTTCTGCCAAGCTAATGCAAGCCAAAACAAAAGGTATGTATGCTTGGACTAGTCTTGGGTCTCCACTAGACGGTGCTTCTGGGATGGTAAGTCTCATATATCCCTCCCCCTGAAGGTAGGAGAGCAGGCTATTAGCTATTCAGTTATACCTGTCCATAATGACAGCTCCACTGCCAGGTCTAAAACTCAAAGCCATGTCCCTTACAGCATAAAACCTGTTTGACAGTACAGTAAGCAGTTGGGTATCTTACTTTAAGCAATGCTATGGGACAGAAGAAGGAGACTTACAGTGGAAGGGTAATACTTTTATTAAGAGCTCAGTACTGTGCCATGAAGGGCAGTATTGTATATAAGATAACACTGTGTCATAAAGGGACATGAAGGGAAAAGTGATAAAAGGGGTATTTATATTTGTGACTGGAAAATGTAACTAAGCTATTATTAAGAAAGGAGTGAGAAAAGATGACAGAGGCATGGGAAGTGGGTTAACTGGAATATGTACAGGTGAGTAATGTAGTGAGCAACAAGGTAATGAAGTTTAAAACTGAGAAAGGAGGCAAACTCCAATATATATTTTTAATTGGAATGATGCTGTTTTTAGATACTGTAATGGCAGAATGGATAGCAAGCAGGGAATTAGGAATCTTGACTTGGAAGAGAAATCTGCTTGCAAAGCTGTATGCCTTGCATTTTTAATGACATCAAAACTGTCTTTACAACTGGGGTTTGGGTTGTCTAGATGGGAAATGGTGAACTGATGGTAAGGAAATGCTGGATGAAGTTAAGGAAACATATTTAACTTACTTAAAAAGGGTAATAGCCAATGGACAAACAGGCTGCATCTATAAGTATTAAATAAGCTATCCTGGATACAAGACTATGTCTTGTTTATTTATCTTTAAAGAAAAGTATGTTTAGGGAGTTAGAAGACATACTCAAAGAGTAGAGCAGAAGACATTGTGGTAACGCAGGTCTGATTACTGTGGCAGCAGCAGTTTGTAATTTCATGAAAGAATACTTAGAGGGAGAATGAAGTAATATGGGAGTGAAGAATATTTCAATAATGAGTGGCTCACAAACACACATGAGAAAAAAGATGCTCCAACATCAGGGCCATATCTAAACAGTTTAATAGCACAGCAAGCAGAATAGTCATCTGGAAGGCCTAGGTTCAAATCCCATCTGATGAGTGTACTTCTATAGTCCTGAGATCTTGAACATTGACTATACCACTGTCTATACATCTTCAAACTGACATGATAATCAAAAGTATATTCTTGGTGAGCCTGATGCAACTTTTATTCTTTTTTTTGTTAGCTTATATGTATCACATTAGGAGTTAATCTGCTTTTTCTCAGTGGCTGAGGGAGCATGCTTACTTGCTCCTTTTTGGTCTATTTTGCATATTTTCCAGCTGACCATCAACTGTTCTAGGTCTGCCGCCATTTTAACATTAGTATCCCCAGTACTACCATCACTGGAACTACCTTGTGTGAAATGTATGTGCACAAGTGAGGCAAGATACCTGGTGTCTTTGCCAGGTTTCAGCTGCTTTAGTAGTTCAGCCAGAACAGCCACTGGGGAGAACCTCTGATCTCATCCTAATTAAACTAGACACTTCTTTACTGCTGGGCCCTAGAAGATGTTGTTCACATTATCAAGTAAATATGGTAGCTGGAATCAGATTCCTTTGATTTTGGCTGGGGGTGTGCAGATTACAGCAGTCTCTTCTTTCATTTTCTGTTTGTCTTCTTGATGCAGAGAAAATCTGTTGATTTCTAGTAGCAGTAAGTATAGGATTTAGCATTTTTGGCCTGTGACTCAGGCAGGCGAGCAAGATGCTTGTGCTGAAATGTGTATGTGTTGTTGGGAAGCCATTGCAGTGATGTTGCAGTATGGACTTACCCAACTTTGAAGTGTGATTTGTAGTTGCTAAGGCAAACAGAATGCATATATATGCATGCTAACTACTGGTTCTACTTAACGGAATGTTCAGATTTTTGCCTGCTGTTTTTGTATGTTCCTCATAAAATTTGTGGTTTTCCTGTAAATCATTGAATAATTAAGTCATTAAATATTAACAAATATTTGAATTTAAGACTTCATAGCCTTCAGAAAATGCATGCTGATACAAATACTGTTATTCTAGCAACATTCTAAGTTTATAACAACAATAAGCAAAATGTGTCCCTGATTTTGGGCCTTTGTCCCCCCGTGATTTTTGGTTTTGTCCAGACTTCTTGAGCTTAGAGGATGAGAGGTTTAATGGAGGGTATTTCTTTCTACTATATATGGATTTTTTATGACCTGATTTGGAGTACTATGTTCACATCTGTAAAACATACATGGGTTCTGTAATTCTCATTTAGAATACCAAATTAAGTTCTCATAACCATAAAGAGTTAAAAAAGACATGTTGGAATGGTGTCAAATGGTGTCAATTGTGGGTAAACAAAATAATAAAAGGGGTGGGGTGTTTTATATCAGGAGAAGCTGCATTTAGTAGATTTATTACCTTAGAAGACAGGATGATTGGGGGGTTGTGTGATATGAACTTATAGAGCTGTCATCCGTACGGTGGGGGGAGTAACACTTGATAAGTAAAGATCGAAGTGCCAGCTCCATGGCACACATATATATAGTTATGACTATGACTAGATGAACTAGGATTGCTTACACAGGCACTGTAAGAGACAATGACGTAAGCTAAGAGTGAGTCACTCATGCCTGTTTGCCTGCTCTGGGGTAGATGCAATCCAGCTTACTGCAGTGCCAGATCTATCAGAAAAAGAAGAGTATGGCATGCAGCATATGGGCCAGGGACTTCTGCACAGGTGTTTTCACTGTGCATGTGTAGGAGCGAGCATGTGCACAGTGGAATGCAAAGCAGGCCCTGAATCTGCAAGTACACATCTCACATGCCAAGGAAGAGGTTGGGCCACAAAAAATATCACTGATAAATGCATAGGATATAACGGCCCCTTGGCTAAGTAGAAAGGCCATAACAATATGGAGAGGGATTGATGGTGAAGAGATAAGGGGGGGAATAAAAAGTATATTGGATAAATTAAAGGAAAGCTTAGAGTAATAGAAGAGGTGAGGACTAGCTGAGGAGGGGGAATTAGATACAAGATCAACAGAGAAGCCATTGCATCACAGAAACATTGGTAGACCATTGAAAATGGCAGACCTAGAAATTCACAAAGTGAGCAGTGCACCTAGCCTCATAAATCATTTATGTGTGCGTAGGTATCTTCATGCATGTGTGTAGCAGGGGAAACCATAGTACTTCAGGCAGCATGTTTTCACTCTTAAAGAAGGGGGACACATACCTCTGTACCCTGCCTTTATGCTTACAAAGTTTTTGGTAGGGATGTGATAGAAACTGATTTAGGGAGCAGTTTTTGGTTACAGTAGAGAAGACAAAGAATGAGGAATAATGTCATAGTGCACAGAGTGCAGTGGTTACACTTCAAAATTCATAAAAAGAAAAATTAGTTAAGCGATAATGTGGTCCGAGACCCGACCTTATCAAATGTTAAATACCCCCTGCTGAAGTTGTTAAGGTCAAGTCCTACAGTAGGTAGTTACATGTGCTACTACTGACCAATACGTGATAGGGGCAGTACTGCTGTCTGAAGAGGTAACTTGTCCCTTCCTCTTACAAATGTAGAAAGTCACTAGAATAACAGGATGTGTTTGCCGGAAATTGTTCTTTTTTTTTTTTTCTAAAAGGTACTAACGCAAACTCTTTATATCACTATTCAGTGACTTCAATCCCCAGTGATTTGTCAACCAAGGACTTTACAAGTAACAGATGAATGAGGCAACAATCTGGATTGTTGAGAATTATGAAAGGTGAGTGCAAACATAACGGAAAGTGTTGCACTGCCTTTCTGACAGTGCCCCTAAATGCTGTATAGCTTTTAAAGCTGTCAAAACAGTTCGCATTTTTTTTCTTCTTTTTTTTCTGTAATGAGTAGTAGATGGAGCAGATAAAGCTCCTTGCACTACAAAGAATTATGATCGGGTGGCCAAACATAACCTGTTTATTATGTGTTTGAGACATGAATGCCTAGAAATTCAACTGTCAAGCTTGAAGTTCTTGGCCTCCATGTCTTGAACACATAAGAAAACAGATTATGATTGGCGAACCAATCATACTCCTGTATGGCACATATATCGGAGGGTTAGCAGTATAAGTTGTGACTACCATGATGGACAACTACTGTCAGATTTACTGGCTTACATTATAATGTAATCATTCCTCTGTTTCATTCATTCCAGTACATTTCTGAAGTGGCTTGCCTTGCTCACATTAATACATTATGTTGGGTTAATGATTTACATAAAAGCTCATTTCACAAATTTTAAAAGATAGTGAGCTGTTCAGCTGTTACTATGTGGAAAATATATGACTCCTATTCTAGTCTGATACCAAATATTAGCTTTGCATTTCTGTTCCATATTTATACTGTAAATACATTGAAGGAAAGGACACAAATTTAGTATGACACTGGACAGTTCAGAGTGTCAAAATTAGAATCAATTCTGTTAATTCTATTTAATTTCATTTGTCTTCTAACTAGATCCATCAAAGTTACAGTTAAGTGTAGAAAAGTGTGGCTCCTTTGTGTCCTTTATGTATGCAACTGAAACACACAACATAATCTGTTGGCCTACATCATTTACAGATATATAAATTTAATATATATTCATAGAAGTCTAGGACTAAAATGGCAGTATGAGAACTGCAATTATATTTTGCAGATGATAACACTTAAGACTTTTTTGGATAGCAGTCAGCTTGACAAGGATGCCTACTGACAGACCTAAGCAAAGCTAGGTTAGTAGTGTGCTTTCATTATTGGCAAGATACATTCTTCTTTTCAGATATGTCTGTGAGCCAAAAAGATCAAACCATAGTGACATCATGGCTAGGGGATGAGTGATTTGAGACCAGATGAAAAGGATCACATCAAGTTCAAAAGTTATAATGCCTGAAACAGTGGCACATTTCCTACAGCTATCATACAAACAGAGCAGCTACATGATGCTGGAGAGAAACACTAATGACCATTTCATTTATATCAATGGGAGCAACTATTTTTAGCATACTGCCTCCATCTGTATGCAAGGATTCAGGAATAGCATTGTGTGCTTTTCAGAGTGAGTAAGGAATCAATATTATCACCCAAAGGAATTCACATGAGCAACAGATGAAAAAAGAGGTGCAGGGTTAAGGCACTGAGGGATAGGACTAAGTCAGTGCATCCAGATTTATATGGGAAGCAAAAGAAAAAAATATAGGCTTCACTACTGCTGCCTATGTGTGCTGTATGACATATATGACTAAGATCTAAGTAATGTTCTGTCGAGAAACTTTTAAAACAAATGAAAGTTTTTTGGGGGGAGGGGGGCTTATGCATTTTGGTAATAAAGTGTGCCAGCTGAGATTGATCAGTTCCTTTTTTTAGGTGGTAACACTCATATAATCACAATTTCATACAACTATCAGAAAGACAGATTCATTTGGCAAAAGAATACATGCGTGAATAAATGAACAGAACTTTGGGGAGCATGTTACTAGAACCACCTCCCACAAGAAAGAAAGAAAATCAGGAAACATCAAAATGAATGCAGTCAAGGCCTTTATTTTTTAATTACTCAGATTCACTGTATAAAATACACCAAACTCGTAGCAGCAACCATCATTTATAAACAAAAAAATATAAAGCAACTAATGGGAGAAAACAAAAAAGCAGATGAGCTACAGAAAGGATAGATTTGGGGTCTTTTTAATAACTCTGCATCAGTGAAAGCAGTAGCTTCCAAAAGTACATCAGTATTTTCTCCTGACAGACTGAAAACGACTGTGGTCATAGAAGTAGCTCTAGAGTCTAGACTGTATTATTATGTAGACTCTAGGGCATCTATAGTAGCTGCTGCAAGAAGAACTCCATTTCTATTTAACAATTCCTATATGAGAAATATATAAATTGTTATTGTGCTGGATGAATCATATTATATATGTTAGATGGGGGAGATTCCAACCTGATCCAGAATTTGCAGCATGGTGCTTTTATTTTTCTTGCCCTATCTACACTTGGTCATCAAGCCACGCCTCCCCAGACACAACCTACAGACTCACCAGCTCCCCTTGGGGCAAGTGTTGTCCAGCCAATTTGTTACCATCTGAGTGGCAGATGGATGTCTTTGCTCAATGATACACAATTTTTTTTTTCCATTAAGCCCTAAATCCTCATGCATGGCTAAAAGACAATCTTTCAGGGATGATGTACAATACATGCAACACTGTACTGAAACCCACTTCCATAAGCGTTGTAAGCTAGCAGATGACTCTATCTCCGAGGACAATTAATCCACTGCAGTCATCAGCAAATTAGGTTAGTCATATATCTGGGTTAGTGGTTTGGAGATCCAGGACACTGATACCTATCAGAAAGGGCCATGGTACTCATCCCTGAGAAATTCCACTAGTCACCTTTTTGATTTCTGAGACAATGCCTTCTACTGTACATGGGCTGTTTCTGTCGTCCATTTTGCTATCGATCTTAAAACAAAAGGGTCTACATTTAGACCTTTACACTTGTTTAAAGTTCCAGCATGAGGCCTTGGCCAGATCCAGGTATACTGTATGAATTGCACAGCTGTGAGCTATGCTTAAATAAAGAAAATAACTGCTTCATGTTCTACTGTTATGGGGGGTGGGGTTATCAGTTTTGTCTTACATGCAAGGGCAGATTTCATTTTTTGCAAATTATAGTATTTTATGCCAGTCACAAAATGCAAATTTCATTGTTGCATTTTGCAAATCTTTATTGATATGAGAAATTAGAAGAACTCAGGAAATGTAAGTACAGTTTGTTTAACCCTGAACATTTAAAAACTAAACTGCAAATCCATCCACATACATTTATTTTAAGGTTCCTGAAGGCCACTGGATTTGTAGGAATTCAGGCAGCATTTACTGACAAAAGAGATAGTCCAGCCTGATTGATCTAATCCACCATTATTACTGGATCAGAGCAGACATCCACAGGGGTGCAAGTGATACAGCCAGTTAAATGTGCTTTTTGCTCCTCTGCTTGTAACCATCACCCCCCCCCAAACCAGGCTCATCCTGTGTATCCCCCATACAAGGGGCATACATAGTACAGTATAGAGTGAACTGTCTGGAGCAATCTTTATCTAGACAACTATAAGGCTTCTTTGTGGCCCTGCCTGTATCTGCCTTCATCTCTATTTGCTGGTGTTGAACAACCTTGTCCACTGGCCTATTTTAGTCTTGCTTTCCACCAGATCATGGCCCTACTGTATTATGTCTAGCTTGCTCCTGAGTCAGGAAATACACAGTACATTCCCCTAGCAACTTTGCTTCATCTAGGATGCGAGTCATGGGGATGCCTCTAGAACTGCTCTACCCTATCTCTGGTGGTTGACATGAGCACCCGCATCACTGTTGGGATATAACTATGCAATTTTCCTGTAGCGTGCATGCTCCAACATTCATGCCACATTAAAGTTAGTAGTGTCTTGTGATTGTCAGGCTCATAGCCCCTGGTCTATAACCATTTCTTGCATGCAAGCCTCTGCTTGCATGACAGCAGATGGATGCCTGTGACCACATCTCCCTCCCCCAGGACAGGAAACCAAAAGGCCACTCATTTCCCATTGTCATCATTTGACTCTTCCAGTGCTCAAATTACTACTCAACTTGGATCATCATTAGAGTTTTATTATTCTACATCCAAGATTCCAGCTATTTAGCCAGCTAAATTTCAACAAAACCTTTGAATGTGTCTCACACAAAAATAGATGAGAGGGAAGCTGCGAAGGATAAAAGAAAAGTACTGCAAAACCAGATCTCAGTTCTTCTGCCATTTACATCTTTACAAGATGATGTAGCAAATATTCACTCCTCCCTCCAAGTGGAGGCATTACGCAGAGTGGTCATGCTAAAAGCATATGCAGGTCAAAAAAACAGATTTAGTTATTAAAGTTCTTATTGACATTAGGATCAAGCTTAAAATGCAGTCTCTATAGATGTACAGGCTTCAAATTTTTCAAAATGCAAAAGCAAAATAAAAACTTCGTATCAAATGAGGTACAGGATTAGGTCGGTCTCTGCTGCGGCTCAGGAACCTGCTTATCTCTGTTGTAGTAGTTGTATCCTCAGGTAATAGCAATTTCGTAGTTGGCCTAGGGAAAAGCTATTTATTAGGCTTAAGTGCTCTAAATTTCTTGTAATGGATAAGAAAAGGAATGAAGAGGCTGTAGATCGATCTTCATTTTAGAAACTTTATTCTGTATCTTCCCGGGAATGCTCTCCAGGCTCTGTTCAGTACTGAAATGCAGCAAGGATGGAGCAGTATTTATTCCCCAGATGGAGGTATGTCCAGGTCTAACAACAAATAGTCTTGAGTGGGCAGATGTATGGGCTTTGCCTTTGTTGACCAATCAGTGCAAGACTATTGGGGTAGCCCAGGAAAATAAATGTACAAAGAAATCAACTTAAGAGAAGGTTAAAATGTTAGCATTTAAAATCAATCGTTATACAAATAAAAATAAAAAAAGATAGTGTTACAGTTTTCTTTAAAAAGAGACCATCTCAGTTCAAAATAGCATAAGAAACTTTTGGTCCAAACCATGCCACAAATATACAGAATTCCAATAAAAAAACTCCAATATGGTGTCTTGCAGAGTAATAAAACCAGAATGTGGAATGCAGAAAATGGCTTGTTCTCATTAGCATCTTAGGATTAAATCTCTAAGTTAGAAGTTGTGTTGAATGTCCGTGGAACAAATCTCTCAAAGAAGGGGGGCATCAAAGCAGCATGCCAAGCTCACAACCTGTAGCTTGAAATAGTGGTACTTTCTAGGTACAGAGAATTAGTGAATAGTAAAAATATGAATAGTAGAAAGACCAAAAATTACCCACTTAACAAAGGTTAGGGGGTCCACATGGCATGTGAAAGCTGACCAGTTCGGTATAGGTGAAAATCCATTTCTGTGGAAAAGAAAAAAGCACTTAGGTAAATCGCTCTGTTTTTACTAAAATAATATAAAGCACTGAAGTTTGTACAAACATTTTCAAAGT
This sequence comes from Protopterus annectens, assembly GCF_019279795.1. Lineage (NCBI taxonomy): Eukaryota > Metazoa > Chordata > Ceratodontiformes > Protopteridae > Protopterus > Protopterus annectens. The sequence continues at coordinate 268,017,054 of NC_056739.1, forward strand.
CTTCCTCAGGGAAGCCTCCTGGGATGGTGTACAAGGATTTTAATCTTAAAACCTAAAAAACAATCTTTGTATGTACAAATTCTATGTAAAGATTAGCTTCAAGGTGGCTGTAGTGGTGGGAAATCTGCAGCCGCAATGGCAGTCATGCAGGATGATTCCTGGAGTGGTGCTGGGGTTCTCTCACTAATAAAAATCAAAAAAATTTAAATGTGTGCGATCAAATCTTGTGTACACCAAAATGAAAGCAAGTGGCTGGACCCAAAGCAACTCTTCACAATATATCAAATAAAAAAACACCAAAAATTTAAAATTCAAACAATAAAAACAATAAAAAGTGAGCACTTTCATTTAAAACAGTGTTAAACTTCATCAGACATAGTATTAAACCCATCTCCTCTTTAAATACCACCTATTTACATTTGATTGGTTATACCCCACTTACTTCACCACCACAAAGCGTTATTTAAAGTTGCAGTATTATCATTACATATAATGATGTGTTTGCTACCAAAATTTGCTACTTTTATAAAATTGTATGACATAAATAAGCCTCATATGCTGGCTTTAAACAATTTTCCTTCTTTCTAATGCCTTTAGCTTTAGAACTGGGGTAATTGAACTACAGTCATTAATACCTGGCCAGCTGTCGGCTTGTAAACACACTTGCCATTTCAACTCTTTTAATTCTAAATAAACTCCCCATGCTTTCTTACCGTCGATACAAACTTGGTCAGTGGCCATAAACTTAAATTGATGTCCTACTTGATCACTGATGTGTTTAGCCAAAGCGTTGTTTAAGTTCTTCTTTCTGATAGCATATTCATGCTCATAGATTCTCTGGCAAAACGCCTTTCCGTTTTGCCGATATAAAATACTGAGCATGCATCACAGACAGCAATATATACCACTGCTTTTGATTTACACTTACATTTCCCTTTTATTTGGTATGTTTTATTTCTTAAAGTAAAACTATTTCCTGTCTTTATTTTGTGGCACCAAGGACATGCTCCACATCTAGTCATAGCACACGTGCCATTGGAATTGTCTTGCCCTTTATGTCTTAATAAATCCTTGAAGTTCATTCCCTTCTGATACACTATGGTAGGTCTTTCACCTACATTGTTCCTAACACTAGGATCTTCTAACAAAATGGACCAATTTTTCTCAAATATCCATTTCAAACTTCCACAATCTTCACTATAAGTGATAATCAGGGCTTTAGAGAAATCCTGGCTATTAGCTAGACGCAAATCTTATGCTCGTTGACCCCACATGAAGGAACATTGTTACCTAAAGTAGTGTTCATATTTATATTCATATTAGTGTTCTGGCTACTCAATGTCCCCATACTATTCCTACTATTAATAAGAATAGGTCTAAAATAGCCTCTTTCTCTTTTATTTCTTACCTCCTGAACTATCTCATCAATCAAATCACTTGGATATTCTCTCTTCAAAAACATGGAGCATACTGGCACATTCCTCTATAAAATCTTCTTGCCTAGTGACCATACAAGCAGCTCTCACCAACTGTCCTTTAATGACAGATCTCTTTTGATGTTCCAGGTGTGAGCTGCTGTAATGTAGGAAACAGTTGGAATATCTTTCCTTTCTATGTATTGTGGCTATATATCTCTTATTAATTTCATCTTTGGCTAAATGGACATCTAAATAGTCCGTATTATTTAAGTTATCCTTGGTAGGAACAAAAGTTCTTCTCTATTTGTATTGATATACCATTTCTGTTGTTACCCCTATTTCTATATTGGGAGCCAGGAGGTTTTGGGTATGCAGACCTATTTGCATAATCATTTAGAGCTCAAGTAATTTTGTTCATTTTCCCAGTTTTTAACTTCTCTAAATGTTGGTCAATACTATTATAAATGCGCAAATGTTCATATTTCATTTGCTCATAAGATGCATCTTGTCTTATTGCTCTAGCCAAGCCTAATTCCTTGCAAAGAGCTTCAATGTCTTTGTCATTATATTTAATTAATAATTCCAAAGGTTCCATTCTACATTTGTCAAACATTTCTAGTAAGTCTATGTGAAGAGCTGAATTGTTCACAAGCCCTGTCGGAAATCACCATAAACGCAAGCCTTTGGGAATGATTTTAAGCTTAATGCATTCCCTAAGGTAAGTGTTTTCGAGTTTTAACTTTTTACATTTCATCAGTTTACTATCAGAATTATTCAGCTTACTGTCTACAGTTGGAACGGTATATCCCTGACCAGAAGTAAAAGTGAAACTGGCTCCTAACCAATCGTTGAGCCTAGGAACTTCTCTCTTTACTCCATAAGTGTCGCCATCTGCATTTTCCTGGTTTACTGCATATACTCCTGTGGATCCGTTGAATTCCAAATTGACCTGTGCTGCTCCCCTAGTTTGTGTAGTTGCAGGGGGATTTCTTATGTTGGAACTTTCTACGGCTCCAAGGCATAATGGTGTTAGATGGAAGTCTGTAGCAGTATTTCCTCTAGTGGAATTTGGTGCCGAATTTGAATCAACTTCAACTGGGGCATCTATTCACTGATATAGATAATCCATCCTTTGAGCAAGTTGCATGTTGAGAGCAGTTAAATTACCGATGCTTGTTTCCATTCCTTCAGCTTCTGTTTGCGTGAGTAGCTGGGGAGAGTCCAGTTCACTGCCTGTAGCCATAACACATAAACAATAAAATCCACAAAAACAGACCAGATGCACCAAAACGAAAGCAAGTGGCTGGACCCAAAGCAACTCTTCACAATATATCCAATGAAAACCACCAAAAATTTTAAATTCAAACACTTTTATGGCGTAAGAACAATAAAAAGTGAGCACTTTCATTTAAAACAGTGTTAAACTTCATCAGACATAGTATTAAACCCATCTCCTCTTTAAATACCACCTATTTACATTTGATTGGTTATACTCCCACTTACTTCACTACCACAAAGCCTTATTTAAAGTTGCCGTATTACCATTACATATAATGATGTGTTTGCCACCAAAATTTGTAACTTTTATAAAATTGTATGACATAAATAAGCCGCATATGCTGGCTTTAAACAATTTTCCTTTTTTCTAAAGCCTTTAGCTTTAGAACTGAGGTAATTGAACTATGGTGATTAATACCTGGCCAGCTGTCGGCTTGTAAACACACTTGCCATTTCAACTCTTTTAATTTTAAGTAAACTCCCCATGCTTTCTTATCGTCTATACAAACTTGGTCAGTAGCCATAAACTTAAATTGATGTCCTACTTGATCACTGATGTGTTTAGCCAAAGCGTTCTTTAAGTTCTTCTTTCTGATAGCATATTCATGCTCATAGATTCTCTAGCAAAACGCCTTTCCGTTTTGCCGATATAAAATACTGAGCATGCATCACAGACAGCAATATATACCACTGCTTTTAATTTACAATTATATTTCCATTTTATTTGGTATGTTTTATTTCTTACACTAAAACTATTTCCTGTCTTTATTTTGTGGCACCAAGTACACGCTCCACATCTAGTCATAGCATACATGCCATTGGAATTGTCTTGCCCTTTATGTCTTAATTAATCCTTGAAGTTCAATCCCTTCCGATACACTATGGTAGGTCTTTCACCTACATAATTCCTAACACTAGGATCTTCTAACAAAATGGACCAATTTTTCTCAAATATCCATTTCAAACTTCCACAAGCTTCACTATAAGTGATAATCAGGGCTTTAGAGAAATCCTGGCTATTAGCTAGATGCAAATCTTGTGCTCGTTGACCCCCAAATGAAAGAAAATTGTTCCCTAAAGTAGTGTTCATATTCATATTAGTGTTCTGGCTACTCAATGTCCCCATACTGTTCCTACTATTAATAAGAATAGGTCTAAAATAGTGTACAAAATAGTGTAAAAGCCGTACAATAAAATAAAATAAAAAATAAAATGATATAAACAACAGTTTGGCTGTTCAAGTTAAAAGAAGACATCATAGTAAAAAGCCACTACATGGATGCAAAACTGAAAAATGCCCGACCTAAAAAACTACCCAAGGTGGCAAAAAGCATGTCTGCATTCATGGGAATTCTCAGGGAAAAGTAAAGCTATAAGGGTTAAGTGAAATGCTATAAGGGTCAAGTGACCAAGGCAGTGGCTATGAAATGAGTTTACCACCTAAAGTGGGTGAGGAAAGGTTCAAAGGTCAGCCTGTAGAGCCTTCTAAGGTGGTTGTGTCCCTCCCGGTCAGGCCTCCGTAAAGTCAGCTTGGACCCTAAACCACCAAGTAGCCCAAAACCAGCTCACTTAAATGCTCAAATGTTCAAAATATTACCAGAAAACAGCAGCAGATCTGTATAAGTGGAGGTAGGGTGGAAAATACTGCACCCTCAGCCCAAAAACACAAGTTATGAACTAACAGACATTTAGGAGGCATAAAGAAGTGACTGAGCTTCTAGGTGCCTAGCTTGTCTAAGAAATGAACATTGCCCTATAATCCAGTTATCTACCAAACAAAAAATTGAGTTTAATGATCAGTAGGGCTGGCTGCTAGAGGAGGCTGAGGGAGTGTGTTTTGGGGAGGTATGAACCAGCAGGCTAACTGTGTAAATTATAATAAAATGAACTCAAATAGAAACATAAAAGCAAAAACAAGAAAATATACAGTGAAATAAAAGTAAAAATACACAATGCATATTAAAAATAATGATGAAGAAGTGTGTGACAAATAGTAAAAAACCCCATAGTATGCTAAACGGGATAGTCACAGTGGTGTAGAGTGGGTGGTAAAGTGAGGAGGTTGAGAGAGGAAATAGTCGTAAAAGCAGCTGAGGAAAAAGGGGGGGAATATTCACTAGAAACTTTAGGGCTAGATTGTTAGGGTAGCTATGTATGAGGAGGGGCTTGATCTCAAAACTAAATAAAAAAACCTAAACAAAGGGGAACCCTTAGAGTAAAATGCCACAAATAAAATCAGTTAAAAAACAATACTTTTGAGACCTTTGACTATTAATCTTGACATTATCAAAAGGAACTTATACTAGATATCCTGTAAAATTAAATAACAGCATGCAAACTATTTTAAATGCACATGAAATCAATGAAAATATAAAGTAAAACCTTAGTCCAAGTGGAAAAAAATAGTCTAGTATTGAGTCCATATGGACTGTGGTTTACCTTGAATCTACAAAAAGATTTATCCAGTTTCAGAAAAGTTATCAAAGATTCTGCTGAATTTAAGTCCCGGAGCTTTTCTGGCTTGCAGTCTGATCTGCCAGATGAGCTCCCTCTTCTCAATAAGGTCATTGTAATTGCCGTTGAGTGAAGATTTGGGTATATGGTCCAAGATGTGGAAATGAAAGCTGTTATGTCTGTTTTTGTTGGTAGCATGCATGGCCGAGGGAGTTGGTCCTGTTCAGGTGCTTCAGGTCATGGAGATGCTTGGCTATCCTGGATTTCAGCTGGTTGATTGTTTTTCCCACATAAAATGCATTGCAGTTGGTGTATTCGGCATGGTAGATGACTCCTTCCTTTTTGCAATCACATCTGATGGTAACTTTGAATTCCTTCTGATTGGTAGGACAGTAGAAACTATATTTGCCACTCATGTAGGGACAGTAGTGGCAGGGTGGATTGCTGCAGTGGTAGGGTCCCCCTTCCGATGGTGTTGGGTATCCCGGTTCTTTCCAGATGGTCTCTGATGTTTTTTCCATTCCTAGTTGGGAAGCTTGGGTTGTCAGGAAAAATGTGTCATAATGACTAATTTCCTTTAATAATCGACCAGTTGTCTCAAATTATATTCTGTATGCTCTAGTAGTCCAGGAAGTAGTTGAGGATACAGTTGAGTTTGAATTTGTTATTTGAGTAACTAGGAGCTCTGGTGGATGATAGGTTGAGGATGTCATTGAGAAGTTTGCTGGTGTACCCTCTTGCCAGGAAGTCTCTGTAAAGTTTGTGGATATTCCTGAGAAAGTTCTCCAGCTCCTGGGAGACCCTGGCTATCCTTAGGCTCTGAGATTTGATGACATTTTTCTTGAGCCTGAGAGGGTAAATGCTTGTGGCATGTAGAAGAAAGTTTACCCTGGTGGGTTTCCAATAGAGGTCATGTGTCAGAGCCATACATTCAGTGATCTTGCTGATAACTAAGTTGAGAAACTCCACTTTGTCCTGACTGTGCTTCATGGTAAATTTAAGAAATGGTGTGGCAGTGTTGATGTAGTCGAAGAAAGTAAAAAGCCTTTTGGTGCTTTCATTCCATACTAGGAAAATGTCATCTATTAATCGGTAGTAACAGCCCATTTCTTGGAAAAAAGGTGAATTGTAAATGGTGTCAGATTTCCATTTTTCTCAGGGTTGTGTTGGTCAAGCTGGAGGCCACCACTGCCCCCATGGCTATGCCTGTGGCCTGTCTGTAGAAAGCATCACTGAAGCAGAAGTAGTTGTTCTTCAGGAGTAAAGTCATCAGCCTGCTGAAAACTTCTATCTCACTGGGTAAGGCTGTGATGTCCAAGTTGTAGGCTTTGATAATGGCTATGATGCAGTAATCATGTGAAAGTATGGTATAGAGGGATTCTACATCAGTGGTGAAAAGAGTAGCCTCCATCCCAATGGGAGTGTTCTTGATCTTGGTTAAAAAGTCCATAGAATCCAGTATGTATGTATGATCTGTTGTTTTCAGCAAGTGGCTTAATCTTGAAGTCCAGGTAGATAGATACAAGCTCAGTGATGGAGCCACCACTAGTGATTACCATCTGGTAGGGAGGGTCTAGCATGTTTTTATGTTGGTTTTGAATGCCGAAGAACTGGCATAGTCTAGGAAAGAGCACTGTGAGGAACTTGGCTACTTTTTTTGCTTAACAGTCATTCTTGGTGTAGATCTTTGATTTGGTTGGTGATCGTTTTGTAGATGGTTTAGATCTGGTCCAAATTGGTCAGTTCATAGACTCTTTGGTCTTGGAGCATGGTCTGGATCTTATTGTTGTAGGTCATGGTGTCTGTGATCAGAATACCACCCGCTTTGTCAGCCTTAATTATTTTTCTGGTTTTATCAAGGCTTAGCTCCTTTAAGGTTGTGACTTCCTCTTTATTGATAGTGTAAAGCCTCTTTTTTGGAGGTTTCTTAGGTAGTTTTCTTAGTTCAGCTTCACATAGGTTCATAGGTTCATATGTGTGTACTAGGCTAATGACCCTGGAGCCTTTACAAGCCTAGCCCATAGGATTACCCTGGCATCATGCCACCCAACCTTAGTTCCCAGTGCCTCTGTCAAGAAGAACCACTGGAGTGATCCCTGGGGTGAATTTTCTATTTCTCATCCACTCAAGAGTTTTCTTGAAGAAGGCCAGTGAGGTGCTCTGTTTGACATGTATGGGAAGTCTATTTCATAGCATGGGCAGTCTCTGGGTTATGAACCTGTCCATCCAGCATGTTTTGTTGATTGTGGTAATGAGGTTGAGGTCTCTGGAGCATATGGAGTGGGGGGATTGGGGTTTCATTAAATGTAGCATTTCTAACAGAGCTGGGTCAGACATGGCTTTGTAAGTCAAGCTGAGATCACCTCTAAGTAGGTGATATGAGACAGAGAATAGTTAGAGTTTTTTGAGTCTGTCCATATAGGACATGTGTAGGGCCTAGGATCTTCTTTGTGAGGTATGTTTGTGGCCTCTACAGTTGTTGCAGGTGTCTAGTGAGGTACATACCAAATGGGGCATTGTACTCGATGACTGGCCTAATGAGGTAAGAGTAGAGGGAGACAATGACCTCTTTCTTCCTGTATGCAAAACTCTTAGTAATGAGATGTGCCACATATAAGGATTTTCTGACTACAGTGGCAATGTGGTGGTCAAAAGAGAGGTTGCTGTCAACCTTCTGTGTTCAGTGGACTACCAAGGACTACCACTGATGTGGTAATTCATGGGAACCAGGTTTTTCCCTAAGGGGATGATGAAACAATTTTGGCATTGAGCTTAAGCCCATGGTTCTGACATCAGTTGCTGGTCTCAGTCAAGCCTTTCTGTAGAATGTCAACATCACATGGGGAGTTAATAATAGCTCCCAACTTGCAATCATCTGCTAACTTTGTCAGCCAGAGTCCCTTCGTTTAGCCTGGACTTCAGAGAAGTAGATACTAAACAGGAGAGGACCCAGGTCTGAACCCTGTGGTACTCCACTTGTGACTGGTCATCAGTCTGACTTAGAGTCAGCTACTTCACACTGTGGGTTCTACCTGTGAGCCAGTTTGCAACCCACCTAGTGATATAGGGGGTTATGCCTAGCTTAGTGAGTTTTCTATGATTCCTGAGAGGAGAATGGTATCAAAGGCCTTGGCCAGATCAAGGTAGGCTGTGTGAACCACATTGCCTTCATCCACAGCTCTGGTGACTGACTCAAAAAAGTCTACCAAGTTGAGCAGTTATGATCTACCCTTCACAAAACCAAACTGTGCGGGATCCAGAGTTTGGCAAGTCCCTATATCCTTGTTTATTAGGTCCATGATGATGCGTTCCATAGCTTAGCATATCAGACTTATTAGGCTAATGGGGCAATAGTTCCCAGGGTCTGTAGTCACTCCTCCTTTGTGGAGAGGATGAATGTATCAGTGTGTCATTTGTTAGGGACAAAGCCTGAGGTGAGGCTGTGATTGAACAGGACACACAGGTGAGGTGCCAGTTCACTCTGTAGTTCATGTAGAACACAGCCAAGGATATTGTCAGGTCCCATAGAAGCTGTATTCTTGGACTTGGACAGTGCTGTGTTAACCTGTGCAGCAGTAATACATGTCTGGCAATCTACTGGTATTGTGACTGATCCTTTGGAGGGGGAGAGAGGGGTAATGTTGGCACTGAATCTGTCAGCCAGTATATTTGCAATATCAGTTGGCTCAGTATAGGAGGTACCATTATGCAGTAGCTCAGAGCAAATCTGGGTATTGCCTTGGAGATTCTTTACATAACTATAGAAGGCCTTGTGGTTGTCTTTACTATCTGCTGCAATTCTGTTTTCATAGCTAGCTTTAGAGGATTTGATGAGGAATCTCATCTTTTTGTTGAAGCTCATAAGGGAGTTTTTCCAGTCTTGGGACTTCAACTTATTCTGCATCAGTTTCCTCCTTCTGTTGTGGTGTTTGTTTATGGCAGGGGACCACCAGATTGGCTTCCTTTTTTTTGGAGGAGAGCATCTTAGTTCTATTGGGTATGGCGATATCAATGCATATGTGTACGTGTTCGCATAGTGCATTGGTGTATGATTCAGTGACCAACTATTCTCCATTTGCATGGGTGCTGTGAAGTTGGCCACCTCTGTTTTTAGGAGCACAAAGTTAGCTTTGGCAAAGTTTTTCATGGTGGTTACCTTTGCAGGGGGGTGGGAGGGATGTGGATTTCAAAGGCGATTAGTTTGTGGTCGAATCTAACCAGGGAGGAGTTGATTATTGGTGTTGAGCAACAGTCGTCCATGTTAGTAATGACCAGGTCAAGGATATTGCTACCTCTAGTGGGGCCAAGAATGAGCTGATCAAGGGCATTGGAATTAATGAATTCCAGGAAACGTTGGGCAAGTGTACTGGTACATGAGTAGTTTTCCCAGTTAATGGAGGGATAGTTGAAGTTGCCCAATATGAGAGTGTTAGGTTGGACCCTAATATTCTCCAGGGTGCTTAGGAATGTGGAGTGTTAGTCTTGGGACATGGTTGGGGACCTATAGCAGGCTATGAACTGAATTGCTGTCTTACCCAATGTTAGCTGCACCTGAAATATCTCTGATGCATTATGTTGGGCTACCAGTCTGAAGGTGTGTGCATCCTTTATGAATATGGGAACACCTCTGCCTTTGGAGCTTCGGTCCAAGTTCTGGGGCCAAAAGGTGTGAAATGAGTTATAGCCTAGTAGTGCAGGGGTGCTTTCTGCTGCCTTGAAAGAGGTCTCTGTTACAGCACAAATGTCGATGATCTCCATTTTAAGGAGTGCTTCAAGCAAGTGCATTTTGAGATTTAGACTTCTAGTGTTGAGCAGTATGACTTTCAGATTGCATTTGTTTGTAGCTGTTATGGTGGTAATTTGGTCTTTGGAATACCACCTAAAAAAGACATTATAGGGGTGGCAAGAGCCTTGGCTAGTATCTGTAAGCCCAGGGGTGAGAGATGCAGGCCATCTCTGGCAAAGCATTGAGGTCTGTCAATCATGTCATTCCAGGCAGACAGATACTGGATCCCCTTAGAATGACACCAGAAACTTAGCCAGTTGTTGAAATCAATCATTTTCTGCTTGTACTGTGTATCATTCTGGGTCATGGTAAGATGCTGCTCAGGGCTAGGGTCATACCCACCTGAGCTACATAATCCGAGACCTCCTCCATGTCTCTTTTCATGTAGTCCAAGGAGGTACGTCTCAGGTCATTCACACCCACATGTACAATGACAGAGTCATATTTGTATCTGTTGTTGAGGGACCTGAGTGCACACTTTATGTAGTGGATCCTGGCACCTGACAGGCAGCTGACTGTTACTTTCTCCTTATTCAACCTAGTGAGCGGGACATCAGTGTGCCTCACTATTGAGTCACTATGACTAGTGTGTTGGGCATGCTGTTTTTGCCTTAAGGGCTTTGGTTGAGTGGCACACTGTTTAGGAGAGTTATGTAACTCATGATTAGTGTTGTGGTGGTCAAGTGGGTTTCTGCCTTGGAGATCTCTGCTGTTTGGGTAGATTTTTATGGAGATCCTCCATGAAGGTGGGCATGTGGTTTGTGTTTTTATGTGAAGGCAGTGCTGGTGTGTGTTCTGAAGGGCTGTGTGTTCCATGTGGTGTGGTGCAAGTGTTGACCTTCTCCTCTTGACCAGCTATTCTTGTCTTGGCTAGAGACTGCATGACTTCCAGTTTGGATATATAAGTGCATCTCTCGCAAGTCTGAGTGTTGGGAGGAAAGAGGAGAGGGTTGTCAGTGTACATGAGGTAGTTACTAGATTGCCTCAGGATACCCAAGTTCACATTTGTCTTGGAAAACCAGAATGACTGGGTTGGGTGGAGGACAGTAGTTGCTGGGTCTCTTCCAGCTAGCTGAACCGATGGTATGTGTATCAATTTGTAGTTCTTCCCCGTGGTTCTTGTGAAAATGGAGCTTTAATTGGAGTGTCTTGGTGAACAGTCTGAAATCTATTATGGTCTGTGTTAAGCCAGCTCTCTGATGTTGGATGAATGTCAGGGTCTTCATCAGTACACTCCTTTGGGATTCTGTCAGACGTTTCACTGAGTGGTTCCATATCTCTGGGAGCTTATTCCTGGGACACGTCTCCTCTGGCCTTGGGGTCGAGTTCTGGTGGTTGACATAGGTACCTTAGATCCCTTTTGCTTCACCAAGTTCTGTCCCTGCATTCATGTTGCACTTTCGAGGAAGTCAGCACTGGGGTTTCCAGTGCTCTTGCATGTGTGTCTCCTGTGGTAATGTGGTTTGCCCCCTCTCCATTCACCATGGAGTGGTCCAGTTGTTGTCCTGGCTGGGAGGGCCAGTTGCTGGTTCCTGTTTGGGGGTTGTGCTGCAGGCTTGATGCCTTGGGTCTGGTTCCAGTGGTCTCTGGTCCACTGGAAAATCTTGCATTTGGTGTCTGTCTTGTGGTCCTTTATTCACTATGGGTTGGTGTCTCTTGTCAGTATTAGTGATGTCTCCAACCAGAATTCAGCCGTAAAATACTTTATTGTTGAGCACTTTCATCTCTGGATACAGAAACTTCCTCAGAACAGTTTAGCATTCAAAAACAGCTCTTTATAAATGATGACATCAAAAGCTTCAATTGATTAATTGATTAACACTTCAATTCTAATCAAATGTAAAACAGTTAAAGAAATATTTACTAAAGGAATACCCCTATAGCATAACAATAATTTAAAACAATAGAAAACATTTAAAAAATGTAAATGTACAAATGTATATACTGTAAATATAAACCCATATGTATATTATACTGTAATTTAAGCATCATAAAACATAAGTCTTAATAATGGAACTATGGAACAAGTATCATTCAAACCAGGGCTTGTGGTGGCATCCAATATTAACTGCCATTTGACCTCTGCTTTATCTAAATAAGCATCTATCACATAACCCTGTGCATCCTGTTTGACTTGTTCCAAGACCAAAAAATTAAAATGATGTCCAGAATTTTTCTCAATATGCCTGAACACGGCATTAGAAGTTTTCTTATTGTTAATATCAGCACAGTGTTCATAAATTCTCTTTCTAAAATTCCTACAATTTCCTTAAATTACAGTATAATACCACCAGTACAGTATAATATACATATGGGTTTATATTTACAATACATACATTTTTACATTTACATTTTTAAATGTTTTCTACTGTTTTAAATTATTATTATGCTATAGGGGTATTCCTTTAGTAAATATTTTGTTAACTGTTTTACATTTGATTAGAACTGAAGTGTTAATTAATCAATTGAAACTTCCGATGTCATCATTTATAAAGGTCTGTTATTTGAATTTTAAACTGTTCGGAGGAAATTTCAGTATCCAGAGACGAAAGCGCTCAGCAATAAAGTATTTTACAGCTGAATTCTGGTTGGAGTCATCCTTGTATTGTTTCAGTTGGTCATATCTGTTGGTTTTTCGGAGTTGGTTTATGTCTTTGCCCGGGAACAACTCCTTTACCAGTTTTCCGACCGCTCATGGTTGCGGTACATACACTGTATGTCAAAGAGCGATTTCCCCAGTGGATCAGCACATCATAATGGTAATATGGCATTAACTATTCATCCTGTGCTGCAACTTGATTTTAACAATCAGCATAGTAGTCAGGACTCCTTTGGAATACCCCTCACACAATCTTCACAACCCTCCAGGGTCAATGAACAAACCGGCTCCAATTCGTCTCGTGATGTAAATAGTGGAGTTTATGACTGGAGACTGAACCAGTTCAATTTTACGAGTGGTGGGGGGATACAAGGGTTTCTCTCCAACATGCTACTGTGTCTGAACAGATACAGGAATTTGATGAACTATTATTCCAGTTCAAGAAACTCCAGTTGGAGAATAGTTATCTGACCCATAATCTGAATTTGATGGTTCTCCAAGGACTACGTTCATGGTGGTTCCCCAATGGGGCTGCCAACAATTACAAATTTATTAATGATTTGCGCAAGGTGTTCGATCAAGCAGGTTTTGAACTAATGGGAGTTCTTATCAAACATAATAACTGTGCTATGGACAGGATTTCTGGGCAGCTAGACCAATTACATCAGTCTATCACTTTGGACTAGATGTTTGACAATTACATTACTAATTTCAACAAATGTTATTCAGTCTGTGGAGTCTGCCTGCCACAACATTTTCTTATGTAAATCTGATAAAATCAAACATGATATACAAGAGTATGCCTCATCTAGGGCATACCCCAAGCCACCGAGTCACTATAACAATGAAGTGGTTCCTAATGCAGCCATTGGTTCTTCCCTCGGAGGTCAGCAACAGAAAATTATGTCAGCTAATGTTCCCATGGTGGAACCAGTCCCTTTGGGGGAGCAATTGCTGAGCAGGTTGGAGAGGATACATCAACAAATGAAATCTCAAGGCTCATATCCTCGGCAATGGCAGAACAAAAAGGACTCTTATGTGAGAGGGAGCACGACCAAAGAGAGGGAAGGTTTATTATCTGAATTTACGGAACCCAATGAAACATTTGGGCTGGACATTCACACTGATCAGGTGATTCAAAATGAATCCAGAGACTTTAATGCATACAAGTTTTCTAGTAAGTTGATTACTGTGGATCATGTAAATGTTTTTTTCGAAGGTCTAACCTTTGTTCCGGCCCACAGGGCCCATGTTACATCTGTTTTGTGTGAACTGAAACTTTTTACATGGAAATTAAATTTGTCATTGTTTTTTAATAGTGATTCACAGGGTGTAACATTTGGCTGTCCTGTGAGTCAGGGTTTGAGCAGGCAAAGTTGTTTTAATCCACCTTTAAATCATCACATACAGCTTTTTGAAAAAATTTGTGAATATGAGATGTGAAGGCATTTTGAACAATACATTTGAGAATACCAATTTATGTAATTTGAGTGAGGCAGAGATTCAATTGTTTAATGATTTGAGGTGTGACAAGGACATTTGTATTATGGCACCTGATAAGGGGCATGGGATAGTTGTGATGAATAGACAGGATTATCTTTTTAACATCAACAGTATGTTAATGGATGACATGTATGAGGAAGTTTCTTGCAGTGAAGTTAATGCTGCCTTTCACAAAATTGATTTAATGTTACAGGACATGCTATTTCAAGGGGAGATCAATGAGAGGGATTATGCCTATATGTATAATGATAAACCTGTTTTAGCAAGTGTATTTGTTATCCCCAAAATACACAAAGACATTAATAATCCCCCATTTCATCCCATTGTGAATAGTACTAGGTCCAAGACTTACTATATTGGTAAATGGACTGATCATTGCATCAAAGATGGTATAGGAAAAATTTCAGACATCAGTAAAGATTCTTGGCATTTTTTAGAGAAATTTAAACAAGCCCCCTGTTTTGAAGATGCCATTTTTGTAACCACTGATGTCCATAATTTGTTTTCTGTTATCCCTCATAACAAGAGACTGGATTGGTTCGAACAATAGTTGTTTATTATGGGTTATTCTAACATCAAAGTCAATTGGCTAGTGACCCTTATGGAAATTGTTCTTAAAAATAATTTTAGTTATTTTGAGGGTCAGATTTTTAAACAATCTACAGGTGTTGCGATGGGGGCTGCTTACACCCCCTCTTTTGCTAATTATGTCATGACACCCTGGGAAAATAATTTTGTGTTTAATAGCAATTTTTCTAGTTCCTGGATTGTTTATAAACAGATTTTTGGATGATGTGTTTATTCTGTGGGTGGATACAGTAGACAGACTAATGGAATTTCTAGATTATATCAACAATATGGTTAGTTTCTTGAAATTTTTATATCATCATGATGTTAAGGGCCAATATTAGATAGACAAAAGACAAATTAGGTAAACTCGATATGATCGACACAAACGTCGATCTACAAAAAGAGCAAAGGACGGAAACGCCGAAAGACACAACACCGAGTGGATTTTCCTGGCCAGCAGGGTAATTGTGGGGATAAGGAAATATATCCTTTTCCCCACTGTAGAGCAGTCTCAGAGTTGGTATTTATAAGTAGGGGGGTGTGGGGGCACAGCCCCCCACGTGGGGGGTGCATAGGGGCTTGCCCCGCTGCAAAAACGTTAATAAAAGTGTTTTGTGTTGTGTTTGTTTATATTGGGTTTACTTACGTGTATGGTGCTGTTGCTTCTGGGAATGTGTTCGGTGTTGTGTGTTTCTGCATTTCCGTCCTTCGCTCTATTTGTAGATTGACGTTTATGTGTTGCTCTTGTGGTGTTCGCATATTTCGGGTTTCGTGCTTATAATATAGATCCAGTGTTAATTCTATTTCTTATTTGGATGTCACCATTAGCAAGGACTTAGTTCATGAGTGTTTTTCTTCCAACATTTTTCACAAACCTATGTTTTCTAACTCCTACTTACATTACTCCAGTTGGCACCCTGGTTTTGAAAAGAAAGCTGTGGTAAAAGGCTAGTAGGTCAGACTGGCAAGAATGGTGTCCAGTCTGAAGGATTTTCATTTAGAATGTGAAAAATTGTTGAACATGTTTCATTGTAGGGGTTATCCTGATGAATTTCTGGATGAAATTCACCAGGAGGTGAGGAATAAGAGACTTAGTGGTTTTTACCAGCCAATTTTGTGAATCACGGATAATAGTATACCCCATGGTCTTGTTGAGTCCAGGGATGGATTAGATGTTACAAGTTGTGAAAGAAATGTTCATCGTTTCATCACCACCTTTTCTTTGGCTTCCCCTCTTATAGCTAAAAATATCAACAAAAACTGGAATTTAAGTTTCAGTGACGTTGGTTTATTGAGTAAACTGGGTGTCAAACCTCACATTACATATAAGAGGGACAAATCTTTCAAATTTTTTTTTTAGAACATATTTATGAACATTTGAAACTATAGTTCCAATACTCCTTTTGGTACCAGAAAGTGTGAAACTTGTTCCCAGTGTCATTTGATTAATGATTCTACTGTGATCCAAATTCGTAACAGGAAATACAAGTTAAATGGTCATTATTCATGTCACACCAAAAATGTTGTTTGTTATGTCCAAGTTTTTATGTTGGTAAACTTGTAGGAATTTTAGAAAGAGAATCTATAAACACTGTGCTGATATTAACAATAAGAAAACTTCTAATGCCTTGTTCAGGCATACTGAGAAAAATCCTGGACATAATTTTAATTTTTTGGTCTTGGAACAAGTCAAACAGGATGCACAGGGTTATGTGATAGATGCACATTTAGCTAAAGCAGAGCTCAAATGCCAGTTAATATTGGATGCCACCACAAGCTCTGGTTTGAATAATACTTTTTCCATAGTTCCTTTATTAAGACTTTTGTTTTATGATGCTGCTTAAATTACAATAATAATACATATGGGTTTATATTTACAATATATACATTTTTACATTTACATTTTTTAAATGTTTTCTACCATTTTAAATTATTGTTATGCTATAGGGATATTCCTTTAGTAAATATTTCTTTAACTGTTTTACATTTGATTAGAACTGAAGTGTTAATCAATTAATCAGTTGAAGCTTCTGATGTCATTATTTATAAAGGGCTGTTTTTTTTTTTTTATTTTAAAATGTTCTGAGGAAGTTTCTGTATCCAGAGACAAAAGCAATCAACAATAAAGTATTTTACAGCTGAATTCTGGTTGCAGTCATCCTTGGATTGTTTCATTTGGTCATATCTGTTATTTTTCAGTATTAGTGATGTCTCGTTATAGTTTGCGGACCTTCCTTTCACGAATCTTCTCCTCAAAGCTGGTAATTCTTTCTTGGATGGTCTTGAAGATGCCCTCATGCTGCTACAATTTGTTATAGATCTATTTGCAAGTCTGAATGTCTGCAATGGTCTTCTCTTGTTGTGCCTGGCTGTGCTCTGTTAGGAGGTCCATCAATTTCAAGTCAGTTTCTTTAATGGTGTTGTCCCATTGCTGTTGTAGATGTCCGTCTGAGTTCCTGCTCAATGGTCTTTTGTTAAGCATTAGCCCTCTGGGGATGAGCCTTCTGTTTTGGCATTAGGTCAGGTATATGCTTTACCATTTAAGACAAACATAGTCTTTGAGCAGGTCTTCTAGTTGGTGACAGTGGTCCTCATTGGGTGCTTCTGGTCCACTGGGAGCAGGGAGCTGTGATGCATCTGTGATTTGTAGGTCAGAGACTGCTGCCACACTTCTGAACCAAGAGTTGTCCATCACTGAAATGTCTGGGTTACATTCTAGGCTGTGACTCTGCTAGGAGTCCAGTGGAAGTACTTAAGAAAAATCAGAAACAGTGTCCCAACCGGCGTGAGTATAGCCCTCCCTTAAAAGGCAGGGTAAAATTAAAAAATGTAGCAAATACTCACTCCTCCCTCTGAGTGGAAGTGTTACACAGAATGATCAGGCTAAAAGCATATGCAGGTCAAAAAAACAGATTTAGTTATTAAAGGTCTTATAGACATTAGGATCAAGCTTAAAATGCAGTCTCTATAGAGGTACAGGCTTCAAATTTTTCAAAATGCAAATGCAAAATAAAAACTTCATATCAAATGAGGTACAGGATTAGGTTGGTCTCTGCTGCGGCTCAGGAACCTGCTTATCTCTGTTATAGTCACTGTATCCTTGGGTAGTAGCAATTTCGTAGCTGGTCTTTTGATGAAGGCCTAGGGAAAAGCTATTTATTAGGATTAAATGTTCTAAAATTCTTGTAATGGAGAAGAAAAGAAATGAAGAGGCTGTAGATCGATCTTCGTTTTAGAAACTTTATTCTGTATCTTCCCAGGAATGCTCTCCAAGCGCTGTTCAGTACTGAAATGCAGCAAGGATGGAGCGGTATTTATTCCCCAGTTGGAGGTATGTCCGGGTCTAACCACCAATAGTCTTTAGTAAGACATTGGAACATCAGTAGATAATTCCCTTTCTTCTGGCCATCGCATTGCCACAGTGGTAAGTTAATCTTTTTACTGGCACAGCCGATTGCAAAAGATATTTTATCTGGATCCAAGAAATTTCTTATCCCTATATATCCCACATCAAACAGACCTATTATTTAATACAGTGCCCTTATTGGGATGTATCTTACTAGGCATATCAAGCAATTGATAAGACCCCAGAGGATCCTATCTAATAAGATTACAGGCTTAAAAGACAAGAGCCACCAGTAGAAGCTGGAAGCACTGTCCCTTTATTCGGTGTCCTGTACACTTAGGGGAATCTGTATATTACCTTTCAGGCCATTAGGGATCCCCTAGTCCAATACCTTTTATATGTCCAAAATTCAGACATTCCTACTCACACTAGAACCAAAGATTTAGACAATACCTCTCAACATCTCAGTGCAAGAAATCTGGACAAAGCCTGAAAAAATGGGAGGACAAAGGCTCAAAAAGAGGGACATTTTTTAAATATTGCTCTTTTAAACTTGGAAAGTTGTTATAGGGTTTGTTTTAACATACATTTCCTGAAGGATTTGAAGTCTGAATTTCAAATGTATGCTATTATTTAGTGACTTCAATCCTCAGATCATCCCAGTGATTTGCAAGAAAACCACAGATTTTATGAGGAACATACCAAAATATGAGCTGTAAATCTGGACAGTTGAGAGGTATGATCCAGATGTGCTTCAGCAAATAAACAAATCACAATAAAAAGAAATATTTGTCAAGCAACACTTCCACCTTCTCTGGTACAAACTACCACCTCAAATCAAGCAATGTGACACACTGTCTTCCTTCAAAAAGGAGTCATGCAACTGGATGTGTGTCCACAAATACACCCCTGGTATGAATGTTCTGTCGCTACTTGAAAATGATGCTAAGGTCTAAGAGTGGGTACTGGTAAGGTATAAATGGCCATTGGGCCCAGTTGCCTTGCATTTTCAATGATTCTTCATTTATGGTAATTCTGTGTGTCTCAGATTCCAATGCTTCTCAGCTAACCGAATGTCATAGAATATGCACAGTCCCTAATGTAGCAATATTGCCTATTTTTAGTACCTTTCAGTGTACAAACCCTCTGCTATGATTATATTGTGACCAACAACAAATTGTGCAGCTGTTTCTGTCTCTGTACTCAGAAGCCTACATTTGTCTGTATCTCCAACATTTTCTATAGGTGTTGTAAAGCAGTCTGTACAAAGCCCACTGTCTTGAGATGACATTAATAATCTTTCATCCTTTGTTTTTTAATAAAATTCATCTCTCCTTAGCCATTTGTGTATCAAATCTTGATCAACCTCTGGCTGTTCCAGCAGTTCTCTATACTTGCTGCTATAATTGTGATTTTTCCTATTTTCACCTTACTTTTCTTTCAAGGTTTTTTTTTTGCCTGCTTCTGATTTGACTTTCATGTTAAGTCCTTTAAGAAATTATTCTGTTAATCTAAGCAAAAATGTCATCTTAGATGTGTTTTTTCCACTATGTTTGACTCTGATGATGTCAACAGGCGCATTTGCAGTTCTATAACTGTAGACCAATATATGTTGTCTCCTTTAAGAAGGGACATTCCTCCTTCAAGGGATTTATTTATTTATTTATTTATTTATTTATTTATTTATTTATTTCAGTTTGTTAACTGGGAAAGTCCATTGGGCCAAGGTAGCCCGTTTTCAATGGAGGCCCGAGGAGAAAAGCTCCAGACAGAAAGACAATATACAATGTATTAGTACAGCATATGAGAACAACAGTTTAACATTCAATATACAGCAAGGCAAGATTTTACATATCTTGAAATATATGAGCTGAGTCAATCACTTATAAGCTATTAGCAAAAACAATTATGCCATGCTGTGTTTTTATATTCATTTGATATGCATGAAGTAGTTTTCTTCTTTTCCTGTCTAAATGATCAAACACTTTTGGGGCCAGTCAGCCATGCCAAAGTTATAAGTTAGAACATGAAGAACAAAGTGATTTATAGCTTGAAATTTATTCCTGTATATCAAGGCAGTTTCCAGTTTTAGTTTTAGTGTTCTAAACTACTCATTGCTAAGCCGTGTTCTTATTTGTTCATACTGTATTGTTGATCTTTTATCTATTCCCCAGCTATTTGGGACAGCGTAGTGGTGCAGTGGTAGTGTTGTCACCTCACAGCAAGAGGTTCTCCAGTTTGATTCTCAGGTGGGGCACCTTCTGTGCAGAGTCTACATGTCCTCCTTGCATTTGTTTAGGTTTCCTCTGAGTGCTCCAGTTTCCTACCACGTTACAAAAACATGTGTCTGGAGTGCCTTTCCTCAGGCATCCACTGAAAATTGGCTTTGTTCCAAGTCAGACTTTCCCAGAAAACAAATGTTAAATAAATGTATACATTCCCTCTGGTTCAAGTTATATCACCTTCCTCTCCTAAGTCAATATTATCTTTTATTTTCCTACTATAAATATTGATTTTGCACATTTATCAAAACCAAATGCCAGTCTTACTTCATCTGGAAAAGTGTTAACAATTTGTATTTGTGCTATTTGTTGCTTATCTGATGAGCTATACAGTTTTAAATCATCCACAAAAAGTGAATGACATTTCTTTGGGCAAGTCTGTTTCTAGGAAGTCATGCTGCAATCATACTTTTGTATTTTAAAGGAAAACTCCACCTTGAAACTCAAAAATGTTTTTTTTTCATTGTATCTATGTTTTGGAACTATTTTAATGCATCAAAATCACTCTGGGTGCTTCTTATAATATTTTAATACATTTCCACAAAATGGCCCATATGATTTTCACCTTGTTTTGTGCTCTATTGCCCCCATCCCAAAATCCTCTTTAATGAGTCACAGTAGGCATATGGAACTAAGCATGCCTTCTCATCCCATTGAGATACAATGGCAGCTGTGAGTCACAGGCATCTTGTACACATTCAATAGAAGGACTGCCTGCATTTTTCCTGAATGACATCATATACACTTCTGTCAGAGCCCGTTTTAATCTATTCCCAGCTGTTACATTATTCCAGCCAAAGAAATTAGCTACATTTCAGGCTTTTCTAAGGATTGTCATTTAGTAGTTGCAGTGAACACTAACAGACAGTCCCTCTCCCACACTTTTCTTGAGGTGACAAAGCATTTCAAGATCTGTTAACCAACTACTTAAAGAACTGGTTCTGCTACTCACCACCGTCTGCAGCAGTAGGAATATATATTTATTGCACTGAATGTTAAAGAATGTGCTTATGTGCTTGCTGTTTTTGATCACAATATTTTGCAAGCACAATACAAAACAGGTGCAGCTATCTGTTTTTTGTATTTGTGTTAAATTTTTACACTGAGGCACAGATGCCTTCATGCATTGCATTTCCGATTACTATTGCATTGTTTCCCTGATACGTCATATTGCAGCATGCTATGACTTCATCAAAACCATAATCCTTGAGCGTGACAAATCAGTAGTTCTGTGTACGTTCTATAAAACAGTTGCATGTTCAGAAAATACAGCTTACTAGTGGATCACTATACAAAAAAAAATGTGGTCAGCCACTAGGGTTACCATCTTTATGGATGCCTAAAGTAGAACATTCTTAATGAAACTTGAGATTGTGTAGGGCAAACTATGCCATCAACAATTGCATAAGAATTTTCATCTTAGTACCACAATAAAGACTCTCTGATGTGCAATATTTGTTGTCTGTACTACTTTATATGACTTTAAGATGACATAAATTTAATATCACAACTTTCTGTGACATTTAGAAAAAAGTCAGAAAATATATTTTCTTGTAAAATATTAAGACATTTGCCATTTTTCATGACCCCCCCACACACACACACACACACACACACACACACCTTTGGAGGACATAACTCTCAGATCAAGACTGCTCTGCAGAAAGAGGGACAGGCAGAAACCCAATTGATTAGGCACACTAATACTGCTTCTCTTCCTCTCTGCAGTGCGAACACTTTCACAATACTGCCCCTCCCACTTTTTAGTATCTGCTGACACCAGCAGGACTGACTGTCTACACAAAATTGTGAGCAGTACCTGACAGGTAAAACTATACATTTCCTTTTTTCTGTGGTATGTCTTGCAGGTGAAGATAAATTACTCTGCCAAAGTATGTGAGAAGTTAATTAAAAAAAGGTGGATGGGCTTTCTCTTCCTCTGATTACAAGGCAAGGAAATTAAAATTGCAGGTAGGTTTCTGGCACCTAAACAATACTGGAAGTGTATTTTAAGTAGAAAGAAAACCTATGGGTTAAGTTACTGTATAACATGGTAAAATTCCTTTAGGTAAGTAGTAGTGGTAACAAAGAATCAATCACCTTGGAATAACCCTCTTTGGAGTTTTGTCTTCAGGATAGTAATGTACCCTTTATCATGCCTCAATTGTAATTGTAAAGTGTTTGCCTCTGTTTCATAGTGACTCCTATGCAGTTCATCAAAGTAGAGTGCATTTTATCTGTAAGCATTCCATAATACATAAATGTGGATTGCTGTCAAATGCTGTTTTTTTTTTTAATCTAACTAAACAATACTTAGTTTCCTTCCCTTTTTAGAAGCTCTCTGTTATGGCTTTGTTTAATAATGGCTGATCCATTGTTCAATTCAAATTTCTTTTATTACTCTTCTGTTCTTTTTGCCATGACTGAATTTGGTTCTAAGTGACTGTAAACTTGCTCTGCATCAAATTCTGGTAATTAACTTATACATTGTTGGAGGGTAAGTTACTGTTTATAGTTCTCATGATGGCTTGCAGTTTCACTTTTATGGAACAGTATAGTTTTTGTTGTTGTTAACTCTGTTGGTGTCAGTTTGGTATGCACATATAAGTAGTTTTTACTTAATTCATTGTGTAAAGAAGTTAATACCTTCCTCTTGAAGCTGGGCATTGCATCTGTTCCTCTGTTTCTCCAGTTCAGAGTATTTCTTAATTTTACCTCAATATCTCTGGCTTTGACTTCATTCATTGGTTATAGGTTCATAGGTAAGTACTAGGCTAGCTGCCCTTGCAGACCATTTTAAGCTCAGCCATGTTTCCTTTTTGCACTCAAAATAATCTATCCCATTTTGTTATAGCTTGGCCTAACTCATCCCATGGTCAATAATTATATCGCACCCCTAATGAGAATAACTGGGATCATACCATGGATAATTTGAGGGGACCCATGCATAGTATAAAGCATTTAGGAGATGCCTCTGTCCATTCACAGTACAGGGGATTGCCCTAGGATAAATGTTCTGTTTCCCATCCAGAGAACTAAGTTGTACTTGAATATGGACAGGGATGAACTTTGTTTTATGTGAATAAGTAGTCTCTTCAAGAGCAGCAGTGTCCTCTGCAAGATATACCTGTACCTCCAAACCATTTTGTAGATATCATAGAAAAGGTTTAGAACCCTAGACTGACTATTTCTGATGACATTTGTCTTGCTGATGTGCATTAAATCCATCAGTACTGGATTGGGGGATGCCTTGTATGCCAGACACAGGTCAACGCTTAGCAGTCTGTAGAATACAAAGTGTAGTGACAGGACTTTGAGTTGGTTCATGTAGAAGATGTGGTTTAGACTTTGTATCTTTTTGGTAAGGTATCTCTGTGGGCATTCCAGTTAATGCATGTGTCTGGACAGATACACGTCAAAAGGGGCATTATACTTGATGACTGTCCTAATGAGAACTGAGTAAAGGGATAATGACATCCCTAGATCTAGACACAATCCCTTTGATTTAAGCTGTACCATATAGAAAGACTTTCTTACAGCAATGGACACATACTGGTCAAAACTTAGGTCAGTGTCCACATAAGTTCCCAAATCCTGAACAACTAAGTCAACTCTTAGTGGGGTATCTTCAATGTGGTAGTTCCCTTATGTAGATGACTTCCCAAATGATACAATAATGCAGTCCATTTCATATTCTCTGTGCTAGCATTTCTTACTGTTTCTTTTGCCTCTTCTATCCAGTATCTTTACTATGTTCATTGGGATAGTTACAAATACTTCTCCAGAATATATCTGATTTCATTTTAGCTGGTTTTATTACTGCTGTTTTATTTTCTTTTTTTTTCAATAATCATTTTTATTGTTTTGCAAAACCATTATACATTATTTTTCACACACACTATTTATGTACATGTACATGTTTTCCAATTTTTTTTTTCCATTTTGAATTTTTATAATAAATATAGAATAATATTTTTTTTTTAAAGTAGAAAATAAAAAAAAAAAAAAAAAAAAAAAATAAAAGCACTAACAATAGACAATTACCAAAAAAACCAATAACCAATAATTATTATTATTTCTTTTCTCTCTATCTAATCCAATCCAATTTAACATACAGACACATACAGAAACGGATAGTGAGGAAGTGGATAAAAAAATAATAAAAAAAGATTTGTTCCCAAATTTTTATTTTTTATTTTTTTTTATTTTTTTATATTTTTAACAATTATAAATTTGTGCTAATGCTAATATAATAACAGCCTAGAAATTTTGCCCACACGACACCTGCTGGCTCAATTCAAATTAATTGTATATATAATATTTTAACTAATATTTTAATCCAATATCTTTTTTGTTTTTGTTTGTTTTTCTAATTCCCAGGAGATTGTTATGTAGAATAAGGAGTTTTTGTGAGATTGTTGAGTTTTTTTTTTTTTGTTTTTAAATGCACTTTCCATAAAGAATTATACTTATAACTAATGCATCTACACAACAACAACAGTGTCTGATCTACACACTGATCTACACTGTGGACATTTTTTGGTGACTTTTTTTTTGAATAATTTATGAAGTGTTAAATGGGTATAATATATAATCATTAAAAATATAATGCAAAGTATAGTTTTAAGTTTTTGAAGTGATCAATTTTTTTTATAATGTTTAAACTATTTTACTGTCTTTCTCTTTTGGCAATTCTCTAACTTTATTATTTTTTCTCTTTTGAATTTGATTATTATTTGAGGATTATTTTATTTTTTCTTGCTTGTTTACGCTATATTTTTTATATATTTTTCTATCTTATTTTTCCTTTTTTTTAAAATAATTTATGAAATAATCTTTTTCCTCTTTTTAAATTAGAATTAAATAAATTAAGATAAAGGATTATCTTTTTACTGAGATGGGAAGATTAATCCTAGAAGGGATTCCTTCATAAATGGACTCCTATTTAAAAAGTAATAAATAGGAATTAATATAAATCTTAATGGATATTTTAATTATTTAAACATCATCATCAAACCTTTTATCATATTCATCAATATGAAGTTTTATATATTAGGAATATTATTTTTGATCAAGCTCCATTAAAAATATAGTTTGATTAACTCAATGTTTGAACCTTTACATGCTGTTTATCATTGCCTTTATATTTTTGTTATATTCAAAAATGTATTTAATTTTTGTTTTTTTTCCCTTATTTTTATATTTTTATAAGTTTTATATACCATCCTTTTATATTTTTATTCTTTAATCTCCATTTCCTATTCCCCTAAAAATTTTCACTTTGGCCATTAAAATCCTAATGAATCAACAAATATCTCATTTTCCCTCATTTTAATACAGTCAAGTTTTTAATTTTTTAATAAAGTTTTATGTCCCATCATCTTTCAATTCTAAAACAAACTTTCATTTTTCCATTTTTTAATTTGTTTAAATGCTTTCATGATTTTAAAATGTGCTGCATCATTTCATCATTTTTTTATTTCCATTTTTTGTCAAGCTGTATTTTATACTTTCAAATTACTTTCTCTATCATCATACCCATTTTTCATCATCCATTTATTCTATTTTTTCCAGTTGCCTTATTTCCCCCAATTGCCTTATTCTTTTTTCAGTTGAAACTCTTCCTTCTTCGTTTTTTTAGTCTTAAACTGTTAGTTTAGTAATTCTGTATTAGGTTTTTTTAGGGAATATTTTGTTTTTTTTAAATTTTTTTGTTTTTTAGTTGTTTTGTTTTTTAGTTTGTTTTTCTAGTAGGTACAATTTTCTGTAGTACAGTTTTATTCAAAAAAATTATTTTTAAATGATATTGAAAATATCCCAATATAACCTTTTTAAAAAATATTAGAAATTTATATTAACAAGTTTAAAACATCTTGTTTAATAACATCAAAATGAAAAGATTAAAATATTTAAGAGACAAATAGGTATGTTATAGATTCTGATATTGAACGAACATGAAGTATAAAATTTTTTGATTTATATTGAACATTATATATAAATATATTTATATATTTACTATATATATATATAAAAAGAGCAATAATTAGAAAAAAATATATGTTCAAATTAAATAAGCCAAATAATTCTTATAAATAAATATAGTTATATTATTTTATATATTTTAGCTATTATATTATATTAAAAATATTTATGTTCATATATTATTTCTATATTTTATATAATTATGTGTCTGTCCAGATATTAAGTTTTTTATTGTTTTTAATCTGTCTCCTAGGTATAATCTACTTTTTTGTTTTTCATATTCTAGCTGTTTTATTTTCTTAATTCTTTACAAAACCTTTCTGATTCATAATAAAATTGCTTGTTGTGTACCTTTCCTTTACATTTGTATCTACTTTCTAAGTTGTTCTGCTCATGCTGCTATTTTAAGTTTATTTTATAAAAATGGTACAAAATAAATCCAGATCTGTTTTGATGGTATCAATTTCTTTTATAACACCACTCTTTCTAAAGAAATGTGTTGATCAATTCCCTTTCCTGTATGCTAATAGTGGCATTTCTTAGTTGTGTCAGTTATCTCTATTTGATTTCTCTGTGGTGGCATTTTTCTTTTATTTTTGGTGATCTATAATCTGTTTTTTAATGTTTTTCTAATGTATTGTATTGTATGCTTGTATTATTGTGGAGCTTTTCTCCCCGGGTCTCCACTGAAAATGGCCTCACTTCGGCACAACGGACCATCTGGGTAAACAAATGCAAATAAATAAATTATAAATACATTTCTTTTTTAATTTTACATTTGTTGACCGGGAAAGTCCGACTGGGGAAAAATGGAGGCCTGGGGAGGAAAGGTCCATAAGAAATGTATAATACAATGTACAGAGACATGTACATTATAGAGAGCCATATACAATATAATAAACAATAATAGTGCAGATTTATAGGAATAAAACAAACATAAAAATATGACAATTATAAACCTGATGTTTGGAATATCACAAAACACAGAAACAAGCACTTTATAGTACACAACAGTATTAACATATTTGTAGTAATCTAATAAACAATAATTCGGGTGGATTATATACCCTGGACAAAAGTAAACAAAAAGATAAGTGAGAAGAAGGGAAAAATAGGAAGAGGTGTTTGAGAGAAGAGTACTGGTAGTGTTATAACAACTCAGTGGAATATTGCGTTTTTGGAATATATGGGAATAGACTTGTTCCCTTCCTCACTCTGCCTGTATAAGTGGTAAAATGCAATTTAATGAAGTACTGAAAAATAACTGGGATTGCACTTGAGTAATCAGCATACTTGTACAATATTAGCTTACAGTGAGATGGACATGACAGGTAGGTCAGCATCCATCTATCATCAGATACGTATGCTCATTTATTACACTCGACTATAAAGTTCAGAAATGTACCCTCAAACTTCTGTTAAAACAGTGATGTTTCTCTGCCTGGTTACTTTAAAATGGACACCAAATTATTCATTGGAATAGTTGGTTTCTACAACCTCTATCATTCGAAGCTGGTACATCCTTTTTAGTATTTGTCTTGGAATGTTTTTGAAAACAGGTCAGTTATAGTTTGCAGGATTTTAATAAATGAACATATTCTCAGGCAGAATCTAGACACAATCAAAAGGCATGACTTTTGGCCTTGTGCATCATCTGATGTTGTTTCATGATATTTAAGTAGCACAAGATAAAAGGCTTGACCACTTTTAACGAGGACCTGTCAGATATTCTGACAACCTAGTGAATCCAGTATCACTGCATGACATCTCTCAGACAATGGTTTTGGCAGGCGCTCAAACATCACCACATGAACATTTCACATGTCAGCTCAAAACTACAAATGTTGTTTGAAGAGCAGAGGACAGAAGATGTAAGCACTTCATGACCTCATCTTATTTCTTTTTCTCAGATCATTCAGTCATTTGAAAAAGTCACACTTTTTTATTCAGACTCAGAAAAGGGATATGTACTGATGGTCAACACTGCATTAATCAATGACTAAGTCATAAGTCTGGGACATCAATAGATACGTCACACAGTGAGGGGTTGAAATTCAACTAAAAGTCAAGCACAGCTCCCCAGAGTCACATTGTCCTTTCTTCTGTGGAAATGGTGACTGCGTGATTTGAAATATTTAAATCACAGAGTAGAGGAATATCTTCCCATGGACAGTGCAGACATCTCTGAACCCCCACCCCCCACTTCACAATAAGGAAAGTAGAAAATATTTTTCTGCATGAAGAAATGTGCCAGTGTTTGTCTATGCTTTAAGTAAGTTATTCTTAGTGAAATTAGCGTGGATACTTTTTTTAATAATAACCAGAACTAGACTCTTACAGTTGTGAGAAATGTCCCAAATGTACCCTACCTGGACAGTGCTCTACCTTTCTTCTATTGTTTCCACATTATGGTAGGACATTTTTTCAGTTTCTGATATGAAAAGTTGGTATTGTCCTCTGCAATATATGATCCGTCTTATAGAAAAATCATTTTTAGTTCTTAACTAACTCCTTGAGAATTATTTTATTTTTCAGCTTTTCAACACAAGCTTTTTACAAATTAATGATTTTTTGCATTGTTGGCAGAAGGTATACACAGTGTATGATACACTGAATCTGGTCATATATAATCCTCCAGCCCTACTTCTTTTGGAATTACTGTTTATGCTGGGTGGCAGCACATTTTTATATTAATGACTTGTCTTTGTTGAGGAATTCCTCTAGGAATCTAGTCTGATCAAATGACTTGCTAAGAATCACACTGTAGGCAAATGAAGACGGAAGGAATGCTAACTCTGTATCCTGGGTAAAAGCAGAACTCATAGCTTTAATCCAGCAGCTAGAGATCCCAAGCATGCTATATATCTAGAAGACAAAAGCCAAAAAATTCTCACCTGATGTCTCAGAGTAGACATGGCTGAGGAAGGTGCTGTTTTCTTCTGTAATCAAACTAAAAAAACAAATGCAGTACAATGCCATGTAAAGCTAGAGAGCCCTTTAACACTGAATCTGCTATTATAATATTTTTTGCTTACTTGACACAGATGGTACAACAGTGAAAATTAAAAAAAAAAATCTGTCAGTAAAACTCCCAGATTCACCCCGAACCACTGAGTAGAACAACTCTTACTGCCTATATGATACTATCACAGTTAACAACTGTACCAAGATGTGTCACAATATCTACCCCTACCAGCAACAGCTGCTCAGCTAAACAACTCCTCCTTTGACTGCCCCCCACAACTTAAACAAAGTAGGAACATCTTGTTGCTAAGAGTTTTTAGAATCATTCTGTAACATCCCTCCTTACTGAAATTAACAACTTACTGGCAAACTACAGTGTAGTACAATTCATAAAATGCTTTACCAAGCTAAACCATGCATCAGGAAATCGTATGGTCCTAGAATAAATATTTGCCAAAAAAAAAAAATCAAACTACAGGATCTACAAGTCCTACTACCTGATTTATAAGAATGCTACCCTCTCACCTGCTTCTAGATTAACAGAGGAATACGTTAAACAGTAAGCAAAAAAATGGAAAATCAGTGCAGAAAAACAGCCAGTAAACAAACCAAAAGCACTGAGTAGAGGAAGAGTCGAGCACCGGGCAGCTGAGATATAGAACCAAGTTTATTGTAGGTCACAAAATCCACAAAACGTAAAACGCAAAACAGTCACACAGCGTTTTTCGTCAAATACAACAGACTTCATCAGACAAGAACCTCTTACACTAAAAGGTTTGAGAAGAGAAACTGTAATATCTGTTACAGACTCTGGACAGAGACATACAATTTTAAAAGTATTACTTCAAAAAAGCAGTCCAAATCCCGGGTCTATGTTTAACCACTGAAGAACATTTACATCAAACAGCTAAACATTGATCCCTAACCATCAAATGTTCATTCAGCAAACATTCACTTTTTTACTAGAGAAAGTAAATAGTTAGCTAAACTTTCCCGTCCCAAAAAACGCAGCATTTCAAACCTACCCAGATGGGGGGGCTTCACCCTCTCACCCCCCAACTATATATATCAACTCTGAGACCACACTACAGAGGGGAAAAGGGCAGACTGGGAAGTGTTGGCCAACTAGCTACTTTCCTGTTCACTGAATGAACGCTTGATGGTTGGGTTTAATGTTCAGCCATTCGATGTAAATCTTATTCGACAGTTAAACATAGACCCCCCCAATCCCACGGTCTCTGCCCATGGTATATTAAGCTTTGTTTGCACTTTTATTTATGTCTGAGATTTAGACCCACTAAATAAAACTGGAGATCACTCCATTTTTCAATAATCTCCCTTCTCCTCCACAAACTAAGTTACAGAGCGCTGATCATGCTTTCTCTATCATAGGTCCTAAACTCTGAGAATATCTTCCCATAAATCTAAATTATATACAGTCCTTTCCCAATATCCAGTCCTATTTAAAAATATGGCTGCCTTTTTTTAAAAATGTAAATACTTCCAAACTACTGATATAACTTAACTCTCTACAGCATGTCTGCACCAGCACCACTCTGCCCTATCATATTCATTCTAATTAGCTCAGACTAATTTCTAATGTCCTAAAGACTATATTCCTATCTCCTAGCTTCACTTAATCTAACCCATAACCCCCATCCCTGCACTGTGCCTACACACTCCATCTTCTCTCTCTGTCTCTCCTCTCCTATCACACACCAGCCTCCCCGATCACCTACTGCTTTCCTACAGACTTTTCCCCTTTATCCAGCCCCTGCTTCTCCTACTCTTCCTACGTACCTACCCACCCACACACACACACACACATATTTCATTCTTTCTCCTAAAGGCACTTATTGTAAACTCTGTGCTCTGTAACAAAATGTAACTGCCTCATAGCTTTGGTCTTTTCCTCCTAAAAATGTAGTTCTGATGATGTTCACCTGAGTGCAGTGGACAAAAGCGCTAATAAAGTCAGTTTTTATACGCTGGTTTCCAGTCTGTGTTCTTTTGTTTTTGTTTTCCGATAGTTTGCTTTGTTTTTCTGCAGTTTTCTTTTTTTTAATGAAAACTAGAAGGTTGTTTATTTTTTGTATAAACTCCTTTATTAAATTTGCAGCATTTAAATAATGACATGGACATTCATAACGTTATAGAGAAGAAAACAAACCATTGTACACATTTCTCATGATTTTAATGCATTGTACATACGTTTTCTTTTTTAACAATTATCATTCACTCCAACATCATACAGATTGCTCAAAGCCTGTCTTGCCTTAAATTTCACTCCTCTTCCTGAACATTGATAATTACAATGCTACATTCATATTTCAGAATGGTTTATTTCTGTGTAATATGCTCCTTTCCTTTTCTAAAGATCCCGTCTCAAATTCTTTTATCTCCAATACAATATTCAGTAGTTCAGTTACAGCTGATTTTGATTTACATGCTTTTTTGGTACCCAATATCATTAAACTTAGTAAGGTCTTACTATGCCGAGGCAATTCAGAGCCTATATCCCAGCAAAAAAGAATTATTTCCTAGTTGCAATCATTTGCTCCCCCCCACCATTTCTGACAAAGTACTCCTTAGAGAATTTTTAAAATCTGCCAACTCATTACATTCTCAAAAAACATGATCCCAGTTACCTGTCTGTTTCCTCTCAGACCTTAAGCAATTGCTATCTACCTGAAGAAAAAAAATGCTGAAGTCTACTTGGGGGATAAAAACACTCATGTTTAATCCTAAAACTTTGCTGCATATTTGGGAGCCATACATGTTCCTTTGTATATTACTTCCCATTCTCTGTCCGCCAGTCATTTCTAACCTCTTCTAGATCCTTGTAATTATCATACAGTATTCTGTATGCCCTATTAGTTATCCATTTTTTAACAGCAGCTTCTGTTTTACACTCAAATAAACTCAACCAGAGGTAGTCATTCATGTATACCCCCTTATCCTTTTCTCTTTCCCTATATTCTGCTATCAAATCCCTGTTAGGAAGATGGTCTCTAACCTGTAGTCCAAAAATCTTTTTTTGGCCTTATACCATTTTATTACATTTCCCTCCACAGTTATTTGCTTTCAGTATCTTTGTTCTTTGTTAATTTTCTTCAATAAGTTCCAGCCCCCCTTGCCTATTTTCTATGCCCCTACTTATGGTCATTCCTTTTAGTATCTCATTTCTCCATTCCAGTCTGGCTTAGTTCTTAGAATACTTCCAATAAGTATATATATATATGTGTAGATATATATATATATATATATATATATATATATACACACACACACACACATATTGGTCTACTTTCTTTAAAACAAATTACGTTTAAATGAAAGTCACTTACCCAAGCTCATTCCTCTGAAGTAGCATTACACCAAACGTACGGACTATCAAATTCCTCTCCCTGTGAAAGGAACCACTTTTCCGCCATGGTGATAAACCAAAACGGAGCAAAAGTAAGCCCACCAAAGTAGGGCTTTGCTTCCACTCCCCACCCACCAGCAACCCCCCCACACTTAAATATACCGACTCCGAGATCGCACTAAACTGAAGAGAGTCACTATGGTGGCCAAGTGGTTCCTTTCACAGGGAAAGGAATTTGGCAGTCCGTGCATTCGGTATAATGCCACTTCGGAGGAATGAGCTCAGGTAAGTTACTTTCATTTAAAGAAATTAGATATATATATATATATATATATATATATATATATATATATATATATATATATATATATATTCTGCATTGTTGTTGCTATTCTCCTTTAAGGGTCTGCATTCATAATCCTACTCTCTGCTTATTTCTTGGTCCCCCTTGCCCTACCATTTCATCATCATGCTTTTCCACTTTGATCAGTAACCATCTGCTTGTGTTATATATGTGAACCTCAACTGTGTGGGTTTAAAGTATCCCTTTAAATAAAGTAGTCCTAAGCAGCCTTGTTCCATGGACAGAAATAACTTAGCCCATTTAACTGTTGCCCTCTTCCAGATAAATTCCTTCAACTGTTTATCATGTCACTGCAGATAGTCCACAACTTCTCCTCAGGTTGATAAAAATATGCCGGGCCTGTATATAAAATTAAGAGACTATAAACTTGTTTATTACTTTTTGTATCTATCCATAATGCCTTCATTGAAGGTTGGGCATCGAGATGGCACCTCGGCATTTCGTAAAAAAATCTACCATCATTAGCGCGGGGGGTCGTTCTGTGCATGCAACCCTGCTGGGAAAAAAGAAAGAAGACAAAACACTCATGAGCTTATAATGTCTCATTTTATACTGTTTTTGTTTAGTCTCTTCCCACACAGTCTTAGCTGCCATAATAACATCCTTTCTAATACATACACCTAAATGTTTAGCATATGGCCATAAATGCTGGTATTGCTGAAACAATTTATGTGTGGGTACTTAATTTACCATTATAGCCTTTGTTTTATCTTCATCTGTTTTATATCCTGAGAAGACTTGAAACTGTCTCAAAATATTCCATAATATGGAAATGTCCTTTTCTGGATTTATCAAGTACATAATAATATCATCTGTGAATTAACCTATCTTTTCTTGATTATCATAAAAGTTATATCCTTGCATTTTTGAGTCCCTCATTTTTTTTTTGCAAATCTGTAAGTATAAAGCAAATAACACATGGGAAAGAGGACACCCCTGACTGCTTCCTCTGCTCAAACACATCTTGTCAAAATGGAGCCCTCCTACCATAATTCTGCCTCAGACCCTTCATTTATCTTTCTAATTAATTATATTTTACTATACTATACTATACTATACTATACTATACTATACTATACTACAGCTTTTGGTTTATTGTGGAGAAATTTGGAGCATACACAAGATGTGCCCTTTCAATTAACAAATCCTGCAGTGGAATACCAGCCCAGTTGATTATGTGTACTTTCAGAAAATAAATGCAGTACAGTTCTTAAAGTTTCTTTAGTATAACACAAAATCTCAATTTTTCTCCAAATGCTCTGTCTTCTAACTCCACCATTTTTTTTAATAATTCTTCTTTAGAAGCTTCATATTCCTTTAGTCTTTCTGTCATCTCAACATCTTGTTTCTGCAAGTTTATCAGCTCATCTAAATAGCTACTTAAATTGTGTTCTATTCTGTCCAGCCATTTGTCATTTGTCTTTATATATATATATATATATATATATATATATATATATATATATATATATATATATATATATATATATTTAATTACTGGAAGCTATCTCCAGTACCAAATCTGAAACCTTAACGACTTTATGCTGAACAGCTGCAAGCAAGACTCTTCTACACCACAATTGTTTCTTCTCTTCTCCTAGTTAATCTTCTCTTACTTTCTACAGATTTATTCTTCACTGACATCCAAGCTGTATGGTGACTAGCCAGTAAATGAATTTTACAGAAATTGTTGGCTTGTAATTACTTTTTACAGTTTCCTTTTTTACACTGGGAGACCTCCAATTAACCTACTCTCCAGAGTGCAGCCATTTTTGAATCAAGAACTCTGTTGAAATTTTCACAAAATTATGTATGAAACATAATGCCCTATGCTGATCACCCCAAGGCCCTTTCTCTTTACTCAGTATTATGCAACCATCTGACAGGTGATCTTTGCCTGGCATATGTGGCATCCCTGTATCCTGTTTTGATGAACCTTTTACATATCTGCAAATCAAACAGCATCAGAACTACTAGATTAAGAGACCTAAATGTTGCTTGTGACATAAATAGGATGTGTTGGAGAAACAGATGTTTCTCAGAGAATTCCCATTCTGTGCAACAGGCTCCCCATCCATGTGAAATAGAGTTCTTCCCTCTCCCTATTTAAGTGCAAGTTGGACCAATGGAAGGGCAAATAAAAATTCACTCTTCTGGCACCTATGTCTCTGATGGATAGAGACAGTCAGTAAATCACCCCTATATAAAAAAAAATCATGATTCACATTTAGGTTGTATATCTAGGCTTATAAGGGCTCTAGTGTTCATTAGCCTAGTGTACACTTATGAAGTTATGAATGTGCTTAAAATAGCTACTAAACAAAAATAAATAAATAAAAGCTGTTTTAAACTAGGTCAGGAAGTTAAGACATAATACTGAACAAGTGTCACTTGTCTCTTGCGTCCAAAAGAGACGATGAAGAGGTGTACGGGGTCAAGATATTTACTGCACATAACATTGTCAGGAACTGGAACGGGAACATATGTTTAACCTAAGTGATTCACACATTACTTAAAAGACACTTGCATGTGCATCTCCATTCGGATCTACAGTATATTAGCGAATTTACATTTTACCGAAACATAAATCTGCTAATATAATTATGCAAAAGTGCGTTTTATCAAAAATGCACTTTCGCGTAATAAAGTTTACAAAATAGAGTAGTAAGGGGGATGCTGATTGAAAACATGCTGTTTGCATGTTATATTAGTTGTACATCAACATTTAGTGTTGATGTACAACTAATGGGACTTTTACTGAGATCGTAGTTCAGTGAGGATGAGGGAACGTTCCCTTTTCCCCACTGTAGTGCGATCTCGGAGTGAGAATATTTAAGTAGGGTGGGGTGCAGGGGGATTTGCCCCCTGCATAAAAGTGTTTTCAGTATTTTTTTGAGTTTTTTTTTTTAAATGGATTTACATGAAAGTGCATTTTCGTTGAAACGCATTTCGTGTAAATGCATTTGTGGATTTACGTTTCACTGAAACGTAAATTCATGCATAGACAGTAGATCCCTCCATTCATGCCTGCATTTACTCTGGCTGACTGTGTAAAATGGCATTGTTCTTGCACATGCTCAGTGCTTATATGCATGTGTTATCTAGTTACAGTGGATGAATAAGAACAATACACTCAATCTACAACAGTGTTTTGTGATAATCCATACTGCACACTAATATCCTAGCAGACAACTATGGTGTAAATATTATTCCACTCACAGTTATAGCTGCTCAGATGATTCCACAATCCCAGAGACAATCTTTAATTACTATGGAACAAGTTCTACCAGTTTTCTCAAAAGCTAAAGAACATCTCATTTATAGGCCCCGATAATCTATGAGGTTGTCTGATTATCAGTGCCAAATATGGCCTATCTAAACCCCTACTTAACCTCTTTAATCTAAACTTCTCCACTGGTTACATTCCTGAAGCTGTGAAAACAGCCATTGTACTGTCATTCCACAAAGGTGGCCCGGTCACAGGCCCTGGTAACTACAGACCTATTAATCTCATTAGCCTCACATGTAAAGTTATGGAGTATATTTTCCACAGACTTCATTAATCTGGACTTTGAAAATCTCTCAACCATCAGGCTTCATCAATTCAGCTTTATTGAAGAAGCTTGTGCCTCTTTATCTTCATTAGTGATGTCTTTAATCAGTCTCTTGCAAATCCCTTCATAGATATCTTTGTCTAACCTTTCAAGCCATGAAAGATCCAAATCGCTTTGACCTCCTGTTCCTTCAGAGAACAAATGGTACAGCAAATACTTGGTTAAAGGAGGTAAACAGATAAGGATAAATAAGACATGTTGCTGTGCGACATTTGTATCCCAGTGTATCTCTCACTTTTGAAACAAACCTCCTCTACATGTCAAGCCAAGTTGGCCACCCTGATGATAAACCTAGATAATTTATTGGGATTTTCCCAGTCTATCCTATCTTACCCTTCTTGAGGCTGCTTGCAGATTTTGAATAGGGTTTTTGGCTAGGTTTCTAATGATCTACACAGATTGATTGCCTAGTACTTGACTAACCTGTGAACATATTCTTACTCAAACTGTGCTTATAGCTAAAAGTTTACAAAGAAACTGTAGACGGAACTAGTACTTTGTGAAGGCTTCTTTCTCCTGCAGAGCTTATACACTACAATGAGTCCCATTCTGATCCATTTTTTGTTTCACTGAGAAACATTTTCTTGTCAAGGGGTTTTTCATTCACTTTAAGTGAACACATCAATCATTATAAAGCAGCAAAACACAACACAATAATTTTAATGTTTAAAGGTCCCCTAAAACTGTAAGCTTTCTACATACAAAACACAAAAAAATCAAAGGAAGTCCGTGCCTATGAGAGCAAAAATGCTCCAACCATAAACTCAACAATATAAGGCACAAAGAGAACCACAGAACATCTACCAACAAAACTAGGTTTCTTTAATAGTCCAGATGTAAAAATCACTATAAAACAATAAAACGCTTATCACCGCATTTTTCATTCACTATAGAACTTCATCAGATCAATAAAACAACAGCCCCACCATTCCTTATATGTATTCACTCAAAAGTTTAACCAATAGAATTTCCCCATCAATTAAGTTAAATATAAAACTTGAATTCTCCTAAAATCTGTTCTTAAAATTCATTATAAAAGTCTCATCATACAAATACTTATTAAAACACATTTTGGCATTTTACAAGAAAAAAAAATACCTAAATTACCATGAAGGTTAAACCTTATAAAAAAGTAAAATACATTAAAATGAGATGGAAAGGCTATCAAATCTACTGCTTTTCTGCCATCTACTGGTGAAGATAAAAAATAGAAAGTAATAAAAAGTACATACAAGCAGGTATATTACAATAAATTTATAAATGGCTGTTATGGACAATATAATTTATGTGGGTAAAATGGAGGAAATATTAGAGGATGAAGAAAAATATAGTAGAGTTTCTATTAACAAGATTAATATTGCTTATTCAAAAATAGATTTTGGCCTTAGAGAATTATCATACGAAGATATGATTAGAGGAGAGCTTTACAGATATTTGTTGACAGAGAAACCAGTTATACCCTCCATATTTGGTATAGTTAAGGTGCACAAAGATATCAAGAAACCCCCATTAAGACCTATAGTGTCTGCTAATGACTCCAAAAACATATGCTATTGCTAAATATATAGAAGCAAGAATAAAGCAGTTTGGATGGAACATTCAGAATTATTAAAGGATTCATGGGATTTTTGGAAAGCTATAGATCAAGGAATTTATGATAAGGATATTATTTTTGTAACAATCAACACTGTGGATTTGTTTTCAGTTATACCTCATTCCATAGGTATGGAATGGTTTGAAGAGGCCTTATTAGAGACTAAAAAGTTTTCAGGTTATGATCTTAGAGTTATAATGGAATTGTTGGATATGGTATTAAATAATAATTTTGTTACATTTGAAAGTGAGTTTTTCAAACAGATCAAAGGTGTAGCTATGGGGGCATGTTGTGCCTCCAGCCATGCTAATATAGTATTAAGCACCTGAGAGAAAAAAATATATTTTTAACTTGCCATTATAAGAATTCCTGGTGTCTTTACAAAAGATACCTAGATGATTTTTGCTTATTCTGGACAGACACAAAAGAAAAGCTGGAAGAATTCTTAGAGGACATTAATAGTACTACTGAATTCTTAAAATTTACATATAATTTTAGGAAGTGACTCGGTATATTATTAGATAAAGATTATAATAATGAGAAATTTAAATCTAGGGTGTACAGAAAAAGCACGTTTTCCAACTCCTATTTATATTTCACAAGTGCTCATCCCCACAAACAAAAGAGAAATATAGTAAAGGGACAATTTATAAGAATATTCAGAATGACTTAAGACAATGATGAGTTTCTAGAAGAAAGTACTAAACTAAAAAATATGTTTTCGGAGAGAAAATATCTGGTCAGTATGGTAGAAGAGGTTATTAAAGAGGTTAAGGAAGGGAGACTAGATTTGCCACTATTTTAGATCAGGGGTTAAATAAGAAAGTAAACCTAGTGGAAAAACATAAGAAGTATGAAGAAATCAATTTTACTGGAGTATTTATCTTGAATTATAATGGACAGGCCTCATTAATTAAGAATATCATAACAAAAAATTGGAATATGTTTGCAGAATTTTCGGACTTGGATATAATTTCTAAAAAGCCATTAATCTTTACCTATAAAAGAGATAGGAATACTAAAAACACCTTAGAAAGAAATCCTCCGGTTAACAATATGTCTAGTAGGAGAAAAGGGACCTTTAGATGTAGCAGGGACAAAATTATTAATAGTAAGCAATTTTCTAATTGTGAGAGTAAAGGAATTATTTATTTAGCAGAATGTAAGAAATGTCCCGCATTTTATGTGGGGAAATCTGAGAGAATGTTTAAAAGGAGAATATATGAGTATTTATACGATATTCGTAAGATCTCAATAATGCATTATCTAAGCACACTCTAAAGTGTAAGGAGGATAAGTTTACATTTTTTGTGCTGGAAGAAGTGCCACTAGATATTAGAGGGGGAGAATGGGAGACGAGAATAGAAGTTAGGGAAGTTTATTGGCAGTTGGTCCTAGGAGCTTGTAAACATCGGGTCTCAATGAACATGTCTCCCTCACTCCAGTGTTAAAATTAAGACCTGCTAGACTATGAGCTGGTAGGGCATTTTGGCACAAATGCCTTGTTCATTATATATGGTATAAAGTTTTTTTTTTATTCCTTAAAACATTTATTATAATGTACCTGCTTGTATGCACTTTTTACTCCTTTCTATTTTTAGCTTCACCAGTAGATGGAAGCAAAGCAGTAGATTTGATAGCCTTTCCATCTCATTTTAAGGTATTTTTCTTTTTTATAAAGTTTAACCTTCATGGTAATTTAGGTATTTTTTTTTTTTTTGTAAAATATCAAAATGTGTTTTAATAAGCATTTGTATAATGAGACTTTTATAATGGATTTTAAGAAAAGATTTTAGGAGAATTCAAGTTTTATATTTAACTTAATTGATGGGCAAATTCTATTGGTTAAACTTTTGAGTGAATACATATAAGGAATGGTGGGGCTGTTGTTTTATTGATCTGATGAAGTTCTATAGTGAACAAAAAACATGGTGATAAATTTAAAGCATTTTATTTATTGTTTTATAGTGATTTTTTACAACTGGACTGTTAAAGAAACCTATTTTTGTTGGAACATGTTCTGCGGTTCTCTTTGTGCCTTATATTTTTGAGTTTATATTTTTGACTTTTTACATACAAGATTACAGTGCAGAGAACAATTCATGAAACGAAAGAAACAGGGCATTGCTTTATTTTGTAATGTAAGTCTGTAAAAGTGACTCCTGTAGGAGAACATGAATTTTGTAGCAACAGAGTTGAAAAAGTAGAGCATTAAACATATAGCCTGACTGATCTGTTTCCCTCAGAAATGAACACCATCAAGAAAAAAGGAATCTGTAATATCAAAAACATTCAGTTCTCCCTGTATATTAAGCAACACAATAATAGTGAATTGTTGCAATAAAGTTTATGAAAAATAATATATTAATTTAAATGAAAAGGATTTATACTTATTTCTGTCTAGCACTTGGGTGATAATACATTTTCTTTAAAAGAGACATTTATACAATGATCTGTCAAAGTAAGAGTGATATGCAGCATATAAAATCTCATAAAATATAAGATTGCTTTTATTCGTGTACAACATGGGGACAATTATTGTTATGCTAATAAATTGACACAAACCTTAAAAATAAAAAAATAAAAGCAATGCAGACCCAATATAACTTGTTGCTTTTTTTCAAGGAGTTAGCTGAATAATCTTAGATCTGAAGACCAAAGGGCGTACATTATTCTGGGATCTACTCACATCCACCTGCATGAGGAAGACCACCCACAGGCTGGGACTAATAAGATACTTTGCATTTTATCCAGATCTGAAGAGGTAGTTTGAAAGAATGGTCACATTCTTTACCCTCTGTACAGCATCTGTCTAAACCTGTAAAATCCTGACAAATAACACCTGGTGTAGAAATAGGTTAGATAAGGGCTTCCAGGTTTGGATCAGATATCTAATGCTACACACTGTTAATGAGCTTTGAAAAACAGCCCTGGGTTAAATTTCCTCAAGTTGCCACTTACATACTATGTGACTTAGGACAAGTAGCTTAAACAGATAGTGTTCTTGGGCTGCCATTCTGACACTTGGGTTTACCCAGTTAACAAATAAGTGGGAAAAAAAACAGGATCCATGATAAATGTGGTTTATGTCCTTCAGACCAACAATGGGCCTGAGGTCTCCCAGTTTTTCAGGGAAGAAGAACTACTAATAAAGCACATGTCATAATCAGTTCCATGCCCTACTGCATCTTTCTAAAAAAAGAACAAGGTCTCATAACAGCTATGGAGCAGATGACTTCTAAAGGGCTGAAGCCTGCAATCACAGTCAGACAGGACGGAGACCAGTTCCAGTGTATGCTCCTCCTCCAATAGGTGGAGCACTCATTCTTCTTTTACAGGTTTCCAGACTGCACATGTATAGAAAACTTAACTCTCATCAACTTCTGATTGTAGTAGTTGAGTGGTCTAGAGGACCCAAACAAATGGTTCTCAATATGCAGAAAATAAGTGAAGGTAGAGACTTAGATTGTTATTTTTGCTGTAAGTGTTGAGAGTTTGAACTTTTCAAGAGTGAAAGTGCTATACACATTAGATTTCAGTGTGGTGCCTTTAAACTCTTTCTGCCTGGCCTCTGCATTTTACCCAAGGTTGTGTGATTCTCTGAATGTCAAATGTAGCAACAAAGGAAAACCTGAGGCCTGCAGCCAGGAATGTCCACTAAGAGCAATGCCAATGGTGGGAGAATGGGTCCATTCATCAACCATCTTTAAATAAGGATTTAATGGAGTCATCACTTCCAAAAAGGACCCAATTCTTCCATATTACATTTTCAATCTCCCTAGCATCAGTGGAATAATGTAACACCATGTTGTTATTTAAATTAAAACTAGAACTTGCTCCCTCTCTACTGGGCACTTTATATGTAACTTTATAATGGGGTTTTATCTGTCTCTTCTACCAGCCCAAATATCTGTCTTGGTGGAATCAAGAATGTCATGAGGATACCCATGCTTCTAAGCTTAAAAAACTCCTCCTTACAGACCTCATCATTGGAAGTGAATCTAGATACTCTAATAAACTGACTGTGTACAATACCTTTTTTTTATGAAAAGGGTGGCAACTGGAAAAATAAGAAACTATTGCAAAAGGTAGGTTTCCTGTATACTTTGCACTCAATGTGACCATCAATGGATTTGTATAACAAAATGTCCAAATAATTAATTTCATCCATACTTATGTAATGTGTGAACCTCAAAAAATTGGTACTATCCTCCATAGATTTAAACAAACCCATAAACTCATTTAGGTCACCTTGCCAAATAAACAACAAATCATCAAGGTACCAAAAATATGCCATATGTTTTTCAAAAAG
The DNA here is from genome assembly GCF_019279795.1 of Protopterus annectens. Taxonomy (NCBI): domain Eukaryota; kingdom Metazoa; phylum Chordata; order Ceratodontiformes; family Protopteridae; genus Protopterus; species Protopterus annectens. Next base: position 268,059,487 of record NC_056739.1, read on the forward strand.
TGAATGTAGAAAAAGAACATCAAGCTCCCATTTCAGCCAAACACAGTTGGCAAAAATAGGGGCACAGGAGGCCCCCATGGCCACATTAGAAACTTGTTCATAATATACATCCCCAAAAGTAACAAAGTTATTGGAAAGAACAGTGTCCATAAACTCATTTAGCAAACCTTCCACTATTTGAGGTAAGTTCCCATATTTGTGGACCACTTCATCAAACCACATTAGCCTGTCCTCATGGGGAGTAACCAAAAAAAGATTACAGATGTCACAGGTAACAAAAAACAATTTTGACTAAGGTTCACCTTCTGCAACTTATCTAATAAATCCCAGGAGTCTCGGATCAAGTGTGGAAAATGGTCACAAATTTTCTTCAGATTAAAATCAATGTATTTTGCAAGAGGTTCAGTAATAGAAATCGGTCAAAGGGGAGGGTCCATAATATTGGAGTGAACCTTTGGGATCCCGAATATTTTAGAAATAATAGGATAGGACACCTTTAAGAAGTCATGTAAATCCAAGGAAATATGGTTAAACAAAAATAATTCGGCCAAGGCCACTCTAAAGCTTCTGTGCACTATATTGACTTCATTGAGGGAAACAGGGTAATGCATATTTATATCAACCAGCAAATTAAACATCTGGCCAGAGTAGTACCATTTATGCATAATGACTAACCCTTCACCTTTATCGGGTTTCATACAGCGAACCTCCAGATCATGTGTAAAGGTGGAAAGAATCTGTTTGTCTTCCTCAGTGAGGATGTAAAACCTATTTTTATTTTTGTTGTTCAACAAAGCCCAAATCTCCCCTCGCACAAATCTTCTCAAAGAGATGTATTACAGAATGTAGGGGAGGATTAGCCAGTCTTTTTCTCCTCAACCTATGAGAGCCGTCATCAGCTGTGTCAATATCCCTGACCACAGTTCGAAAATTAAGTTTACGAGTGAAAAGTTTTAAATCTAACAAAGTGTGTTCAATGTTGGCTCTTGCAGAAGGAACAAAATTGAACCCTTTTAAAAACAAAGCAAAATTATATATATTAAAACCAAAATATAAAGTAATTTTCACAGCACCTTGTTGTGGACTCTTTAATTCAGCAGGAATTAATGCCTCAATCAGTTGTAGCAAGTGTTTTGCTGATTGTCCCTGAAGTTGGATTGCCTCATGTACTCCTGCTGGTTGTAGGGGCAGTGGTTGGAAAAATTCCAGTTTGCTAACCTTACTGATCTCCTGAGTGGGACATTGTCCAAAAGGGGTTCATGTTCACCTTCTTCATAAGCTTGTACTGCATCTTCTAATCTAGTATCATTTCCACCATTGAGTTTATCACTAGCATTATCTGGAGGTGTAGAATAGGCTCTCTTATTATTATAATCATAGTTATCCTGGACCAGCTTTTTATCTTTCCTGATCTTCCTGAGCTTTGGCCGGCTAAGATCTAGCTGTATTCAACTGGACGTATAAGAGAATTTAAGTACCTTTTATCTGTACCTTTTTCAAATAATACAGCATTTTAATTGATTTATTTGAGTTGCATTGAACATTAACTGAACTGGATGTTTTGACACTGTTTTGTCAGTTAGTGCTAGCTAGATTTTATGGCTTGTTAGAATTCCTGCATAGACAGTAATTGCAGTCGCGGGTAGTCTCATTAATTGATATTCTGTTACTGCCTATTTAAGTGGTACATTTTGGAATATTTTCTGCTTAAAACCTGAGCTTTGGCCGGCTAAGATCTAGCTGTATTCAACTGGACGTATAAGATAATTTAAGTACCTTTTATCTGTACCTTTTTCAAATAATACAGCATTTTAATTGATTTATTTGTGTTGCATTGAATATTAACTGAACTGGAAGTTTTGACTCTGTTTTTTCAGTTAGTGCTAGTGATGCCTGTTAGAATTCCTGCATAGACAGTAATTGCAGTCGGGGGTAGTCTCATTAATTGATATTCTGTTACTGCCTATTTAAGTGGTACATTTTAGAATATTTTCTGCTTAAAACTTGAGCTTTGGCTGGCTAAGATCTAGCTGTATTCAACTGGACGTATAAGAGAATTTAAGTACCTTTTATCTGTACCTTTTTCAAATAATGCAGCATTTTAATTGATTTATTTGAGTTGCATTGAATATTAGCTGAACTGGAAGTTTTGACACTGTTTTGTCAGTTAGTCCTAGCTAGATTTTATTGCTTGTTAGAATTCCTGCATAGACAGTAATTGCAGTCGGGGGTAGTCTCATTAATTGATATTCTGTTACTGCCTATTTAAGTGGTACATTTTGGAATATTTTCTGCTTAAAACCTGAGCTTTGTCCGGCTAAGATCTAACTGTCTTCATCTGGACGTATAAGAGAATTTAAGTATCTTTTATCTGCACTTTTTTCAAATAGTACAACATTTTAATTGATTTATTTGTGTTGCATTGAATATTAACTGAATTGGAAATTTTGACTCTGTTTTTTCAGTTAGTTCCCCACCTACCCTCCCTGGTTTTGTTTTGGTGTTAATCTTGGTGGCTTTGAAACTGCCCGCCCCTCTTGTAAATTTGTGTTTGGATACTCCTTCTGGGACCATCTCATTTGCTCACTCAACTGAGTGCAGTGAGATCATATTCTGATTTCAGGCACTCCCACTGTGTACAAAGAGAGCATCTGGGAAAGAAAAAAAAAACATTTTTAAGCTTGTTTCCTGCCTTTCCTGTAAGTGGTCTAGACTGTTTGTAGGCTTCTGAGCCCCCAAGCCTTTCTGTGTTGGAGGGAAGCCTTCTAGCTTAATTTTGTTTCTTAGAACTAGCCAGTTTTCTAGTTTCAGCACACAAATCTGTTTCTTTGAACTCCGCACTTGTTCAGAACTCATTGTATGCACTAAATAAGCTGCAAATTATTACAGCACTCAACTTTCTTCACTTGTCTAAAGGAAAGCAGTTTTTAGTACGTAATAAATAAGCACCTATCCAGGCATGTCTAAGGGTCAGCTCCCGATGATTTCTCCTGTCTACCTGATGAATCTGGGCATCTTGGTGCAATGCAGAAATTGCCTCATGTACACAGACAACCCTCTCCTCCTACCACCCAACACTACAACCTGTGAGAGATGCACTTATATAGCCAAACTGGAAGCAAAGCTCTCTTCACCCAAGAGTGGACTAGACAGTCAAGAGGAGAAGGGAAACACTTGCACCACACCACACTCATCACATAGTCCCTCAAAACCTATACCACCAAAACATACACATAGAAACACAAAACACACACCTACATTCACGGAGGCTCTCAATAAAAACCTGCCCAAGCATCAGGGACCTCCAAAGCAGAAATGCAAGCAAACTCCACCCCCAACACAGCCCAAATGACACATAGCCCACAAACTCAGTGTGCCACTCAACCACAGCCCATAAGGCATAACAACGTACCCAACACTCTAGTCATAGATGACTCTATAGTCAGGCACACTGATGTTCCACTCACCAGGCAAAACAAGGAGAAAGTTACTGTCAGCTGCCTGTCAGGTGCCAGGATCCGTCACATAACACATGCACTCAGGTCACTCCACAACAAGTACAAATATGTCACTGTCATTGTCCATGTTGGTGTGAATGACCAGAAGACGTACCTCCCTGGACTGCATGAAAAGAGACATGGAGGAGCTCTCCAATCTTGTAGCCCAGGCAGGTATGACCCTAGGCCTGAGTAGCATCCTGCCATCACCCAGAATGATACCACAGTACAAGGACAAAATGATTGACTTCAACAATTGGCTGAGCTTCTGGTGTCATTCTAAGGGGATCCAGTATTTGTCTGCCTGGGACAACATGATCGACAGACCACGATGCTTTGCCAGAGATGGCCTGTACCTGTTGCCCTTGGGATTCTGGATACTGGCTAAGGCTCTTGCCACCCCTATAGTGCCTTTTTAGGCAAGGTTCAAATGACAAATTCACCACAGTAACAGGTACAAACAAGCAAAATCTGAGGGTAATGCTACTCAGTGCTAGAAGTCTAAACCTCAAAATGCACTCACTCGAGGCACTCCTTAAAATGGAGAACATCGACATCTGTGCAGTGTCAGAGACCTGATTCAAAGCTCCAGAGAGCACCTCTGCATTACTAGGCTATAATTCATACCACACCTTTTGGCCACCTAACCTAGAATAAAGCACTAAAGGTGGAGGCGTGTCCATATTCATTAAGGATATCCACACCTCCTCGCTAGTTGCACAGCATAATGCATCCAAGATTATCCAAGTGCAACTAACTCTGGGAAAGACCACAATCCAAACTGTAGCTTGCTACAGACCCCCCACCATGCCCCAGGATTCCCACTCCTCATTTCTTGATACACTGGAAAGTATTAGGGTACAACCCAACACCCTAATAATGGGTGATTTCAACTACCCCACCATTAACTGGGGAAACTACTCATGTACCAACTCTTTTGCTCAACGTTTTCTGGAATTCATAAATTCCAACACCTTGGATCAACTTATTCACACTCTCACCTGGGGCAGCAATATCCTAGACCTGGTCATTACCAGAGGTCAATTCCTTGTTGGTCAGATCCGACCACAGGCTAATCACCCTAGACATCCACATCCCACCCCTGCCCCCACCCCCAATTAGGGAAACCACCGTAAAGAAACTTCTCCAAAGTCAACTACACACTTCTTAAGACAGAAGTAGCAAACTTCATGACACCCATGCAGACGGACAATAGAGGTGTGATTGCTGAATACTACACAAATGCACTTTATAAGCACTTACACGAGTGCATGGATCATGCTATCCCTAATAGAACCAAAATGCTATCCTCCAAAAAAGGAAGCCAATCTGGTGGTCCTCTGCCATAAACAAACTCTACAACAGAAGAAAGAAACTGTTGCAAAAAAGAGTAAAATCCCATGACTGGAGGAACTCCCTGGTCAACCTCAGTAAGAAGCTGAGATCCCTCATAAAATCCTCCAAAGCTAGTTACAAAAACAAAATTGCCACTGACTCTAAAGATAACCACAAAGCATTCTATAGCTATGTCAAGAATCTCAATGGCAACACTCAGATCTGCTCTGAGTTACAGCACAATGGCACTAAATATACAAAACTAACTGATATTGCCAACATCCTGGCAGAAATGTTCAGTGCTAACTTTACCCTCCTCTCACCCCCTAGAGGGCCAATCTCAATACCAGAAGAATGCAAAGTTCCTGTAATCACAGATGCACAGGCAAAAAACACACACTCCAAAGCTAAGAACACAACATCCATGGGACCTGACAATATCCCAGGCTGCATTCTACATGAACTACAGAATGAACTGGCACCCTACCTAAGTACCATGTTCAATCATAGCCTCACCTCAGGTTTTGTGCCCAATAAATGGTGCACAGCAACGTTTATCCCACTCCACAAAGGGGGGGAGCCACGACAGACCCCGGAAACTACTGTCCCATTAGCCAGACTAGCCTGGTCTGCAAGGCCATGGAATGTATCATCATGGAACACATAAACAAAGACATTGGTAATCACCAAACTCTGAACCCTACCCAGTTCGGGTTTGTAAAAGGCAGATCATGTCTCCTAAACCTTACTGACTTCTTTGAAGCAGTCACCAAAGCCATTTATGAGGGTAAGGTGGTTCACAGAGCTTATCTAGATCTCGCCAAGGCTTTTGACACCATCCCCACTCTGGTATTATAGATAAGCTCACTAAACTAGGTATAAATCCCTATGTCACAAGATGGGTTGCCAACTGGCTCACGGAAAGAACCCACACTGTGAAAGTAGCAGACTCCAAATCTGACTTCAGACCAGTGACAAGTGGAGTACCACAGGGTTCACTCCTGGGTCCTCTCCTGGTTGGTATCTACTTCTCTGAAGTACAGGCTAACACAGAAGATCTTTGGCTAACAAAGTTTGTAGATGACTGCAAACTAGGAGCCATAATAGAAACTCCTAATGATGTGGACATACTACATAAGGGCCTCACTGAGACAGATACCTGGTGTCAAAACCATGGCCTGAAGCTCAATACCAAAAAATGTATTTTCATCCCCTTTGGTAAAAACTCTGTATCCATGAACTACCACATAAGTGGTAGTCTACTTAGCACCAAAAGTGTGATAAGAGACCTTGGGACACAGGTGGGCAGTAGTCTCTCCTTTGACAATCACATCGCCACTGTGGTCAGGAAATCCTTCTATGTGGCTCACCTCATCACAAAAGGTTTCTCATCCAGAAAAAAGGAGGTCATTGCTCCCCTCTACTCATCACTCATTGGACCCATTATAGAGTACAGCGCCCCTTTTGGTATGTACCTCACAAGACATCTACAACAAATGGAAAGGCCACAGAAATACCTCACAAAGAGGATTACTGGCCTCAAACAGATGCCCTACGCAGACCGTCTCAAAAAACTCCCAGCTTTACTCCATCGCATATTGCCTACTCAGAAGAGATCTCTGCCTAACATACAAAGCTATGTCAAACCCAGAGCTGTTGGACATGCCTCATTTAAATAAATCCCAATCCCACCAAGCTGCATGCTCTAGGGACCTAAACCTTGTCACCACAATAAACAGAATATGCTGGAGGGAGAGATTCCTGTCCCAGAGACTTCCCATACTCTGGAACAGACTGCCTATCTATGCCAAGCAGAGTTCCTCATTAGCACTCTTCAAGAAAAATCTTGATGATTGGATGGGAAATAGGAAATTCATCCCGGGGATCACTTCTGTGGCTTTGCTCGACAGGGGCACAGGAAAATAATTTTCTTGGGTGGCGAAAGCCAGGGTACCTTTTTGGCTAGGTTTATATAGGCCCTAGGGCAAATAGCTACCTATGAACGTATGAACAGGAATAATATTATTGTCTATTCTAAGGAAAACTTTGTTGTAGTTTTACTTATACAAAGGAAAAAATCAGGTTGCTGGTAATAGTACTTACCCACCCATTGATTTCCTCCTTCAACTTCTTAAGGTGGGTGACGGCTGTGCCCTGGCCCAGCAATCAAGGAGCCTCAATCCTCACCACTAACACTAGGGAGGAAGTCTCATACAAAAGAAAAGGATAACAAATATACACAGTAAAGTACAATTTCCCTTAAGTGCACACAGAGATCACAGTCAGTCTGGGGCTGGTTGCTCCCTTGCTCTCCAGGTCCCCAGTAAGACTCCCCACTGGCCACTGGCACAGCTATAGGGTCCAGATTTTAGCCTAGCTGACAAGCTAAAACATCCAGTACCCGCTCTGTCCAACCAGTGCTTCCTGTCCCTGCCGAAATAGCTGACACACACCCACACACTTTGAGGTAAGTATTTATACAACTTCACAGACACTCCTGGGAAAGGCTGACACAGATTCTCCAGCTGTGCCTCTTTACCCAGACTATACAGTAGTAATCACTGCCACCACCAGCTAATAATTATCAGCTACCCAAATGCCCTTAAAAGGGTGTCCAATTATTACTGTGCAATATTATTATCCAATTGGTAGTATAGCCCAGGGCTAAAACTATAGGAGTGGTTTTGTACAATAAACTCTATATGCAATGTAGTCTAGAGCATAACTTCTCTACATAAACCAGCCACAGGTAAAAGGTTTTTAAAATATTTAATAACAAATAATTAAAACACAAGACAATACTACTACACCATAGTGCTACTTAAGAGTTCAGAGACCACACAGAAACTTAAAATAATTCTGTAGTACAGTTCTGATATAACAGAAAAACACAGTCTAATCTTTATAGTCCTAGCTATTTTTACAAGGAAAACATACTTCTGAAATAACTTATTTAAGACACAGGCAAAGTGCTGAGGTTGGATATCCAAGATCAAAATGCTCAACAGTCTCTGGTTCTCACTGTTTAAATTGAAACTCCAGTTCTGATAAACATTACATCATCTTTTTCACCCTTCCTGTAGTTCCCAGGCTACACATTAACTACATTTACATTATTTTACACTTAGAGTAATAAAGGACATTCCACATGTAAATTATGGTCATTAACTTTAGCCTTAAAACAATAGGCATGATGCTTACTCCAGACTCATCAACTCCAAATTCTAACTTCAAAGGACATACGAAACATAATTTTAATTTCAAAGAACATTTGAAATGCTTGGCTTAGTTTTCCTTACAGCAGATGGCAATGTTGCTACAATCTTGAAGTTCTCATTTTACAGTGTTTCTTTCATTTAAGAAACAAGGCTGTATTTTACATTTATATTTAGAAATGATAGAATTATGTATCAAATTCTATTTGACTAGGCTGACAGCCTTCACCCCTTCTCTACCAGTCTTCACATCCCCCCCCCCCCAGAGAACTCAAGCTAGTTTTTCAAGTGACGCTTGAGAAAGGCCGCTTGAGAGGGTTAGGTCTATCTGAAGGTACCTCACCCATTCCCTGTCTTGAGAGCCCATCTGCATTGGCATTGCTAACTCCACTGTGGTACTGCACTGAAATATCATATGCTTGCAACCCCAGGCTCCATCTTAGTAACTTGGCATTTTGCTGACTGGCTCTGTTTAACCATGTTAGAGGGTTGTGATCTGTCATAACAGTGCATTTCCTTCCATACAGATAAGGCTGAAGTTTCCGCAGTGCCCACACTATGGCTAGACATTCCTTTTCTACCACTGCATAGCATTCCTCCCTGGGTTGGAGCCTACGACTGAGATAAACCACTGGGTGCTCTTCTCCCTCTGAAGAAATCTGGCTACCTACAGCCCCCACCCCATGGTTTGAAGCATCCATTTGTACAACAAATTCTTTGCAACTATCTGGACTAGATAACACATGGGGACCTCCTAAAGCTTCTTTAAGCTTCTGGAATGCCTGCTCACATGCTGGGGTCCACACTACCTTATCTGGCCTGTTCTTCCTTGTCTGGTCTGTGAGGGGAGCAGCTATGGTACAATAACTGGGGATGAACTTTCTGTAGTACCCTGCTGTCCGTAGAAAATGCCCTCACCTGCTTTTTAGTAATAGGTGCAGGCCATGCCTGAATGGCTTCCACTTTGGCAGGTTCTGGCCTTGTCTTACCACTCCCCACTCTATGTCCTAGGTAGGAGACCTCTGCCATACCCACCTGACACTTGCTCGGTTTAATGGTCAACCCTTCCCTCTGTAGTCTGCCCAGCACCTCCCTGACATGCTAAAGGTGCTCTGGCCAGGAATGGCTGTAGATGGAAATATCATCTAGGTAAGCAAGGGCAAACCCTCCTGCTAGGATATTATCTACCAGCCTCTGGAAAGTCACTGCAGCATTCTTCATCCCAAAGGGCCAGAAGAAGTCACAAAGGCTGACTTCTCTTTAGCACTGGGAGTCAAGGGCACCTGCCAGTAACCCTTGGTAAGGTCAATGGTTGTAAGATACTTAGCCCCACCCAGCTGCTCTGGGGTCTTATCTGTCCTAGGCAAGGGGTAAGCATCTGACTCTGTGTGACTATTTAATTTCTTGTAATCCACACAGAACCTGGTGTTGCCATCCTTCTTTAGCACCACTGGAGAGGCCCACGGACTATTGGACTCTTGAATTGCCCCTAGTTCCAACATCTCATGTACCTCCTCCTTCAGAGTCTGTCTGACTCTCTCAGGTACCCTATAAGAAGCCTGCCTAATAGGCCTTTGGGGTCCTGTATCCACCTGGTGCTGCACCAGGTGGGTGCACCCTGGTTTCCCAGTGAACATGTCCCCAAACTCCTGCAACTCTGCTCGGATTTCTCGAACATGGGTAGGAGATAGCTGCTGGGATATTGCTACCCCTTCCACTGAGGTGTCAGCCCGAGCCTTACTGAGGAAATCAATCCCCAGATCTCCCTCTCACTCCTCCTGCAATCCACCTGCAAATGCTCAGCACAAGGGCCTCCCTATCATGGTAAGGTTTCATCATGTTAACATAGTACAATTTGTGCCCCTGCCATCTGCCTAGCAGTTCCACCATGTAGTTAACATCACTCACCTTTCTTACCACCTTGTAGGGACCCTCCCAAGCTGCTTGCAGCTTGTTGTGTCTGACAGGAATGAGAACTATTACTCACTGCCCCACAGCATACTCTCTAGCTCAAGCATTCCTGTCATACCACACCTTCTTCTGTTGTTGGGCTTCTGCCAGGTACTCCTGGGCCAAGCCCATGAGTTTCCTTAGCCTTGTCCTGAGGTTTAGGATGTATGCCACAACAGACTCCTTGTGAGACTCACATTCACCTTCCCACTCATCTCAAATTAAATCTAGAGGTCTCCTCACCCTATGCCCATACAGAAACTCAAAGGGTGAAAAACCTGTGTATTCCTGGGGAACCTCTCTGTAAGCTAACAACAGATGGGGGAAATATTTGTTCCCCCTCCCACTTAAACTGATCTGCAAATGCCCGTAGCATGAACTTGATTGTAGAGTTTAACCTCTCAACAAGACCATTAGTCTGGGGATGGTAGGGTGTGGTCTTCATGGGCTTCACCCCACAAGACTTCCACAGACAAGCCAGCAGGTCTGACATGAAATCGGCACCTCTGTCAGACAGTATTTCTTTTGGGAAACCCACCCTGCTGAAAATCTCTAACAAAGCATTTGCCACCTTCTCTACCTCAATGGAGGACAAAGCCACTGCCTCAGGATATCGTGTAGCATAATCCACTACCACTAGGATATACTTTTTCCCTGTGGAACTCGGGGTACTCATAGGACCCACAATATCCATAGCTACCCTCTGAAATGGCTCCTCAATCACAGGCAAAGGCATCAAAGGAGCTCTCACCTTGTCTCCTGCCTTGCCTACCTTTTGGCACTGCTCATAGGTCCTGCAGTACCCTGTTACATCTCTGGAAATTCAAGGCCAATAGAAGTTCTGCATAATATGCCTCTTTGTACATTTTATGCCCATATGACCTGCAAAGGGAATATCATGGGCTATGGCTAGAAGTGCCAGATGGTAGGCTCTAGGCACTACCAACTGCTGTACTCTCTCACCTTCTAGCCCCTCCTCAGGGGTCCACTCTCTGTACAGTAACTCTTTGTCTCAGTATACTGATTCCCCCTTCCCTTGAGAATCAAGTGCCTCCCTAGCTACCTGCCTCAGGCCTTGCAATGTAGAGTCTGAGAACTGAGCTTGTCTCAGCTCTCTCCTTGTAACCCTTCCCAGCTCCCCTTCCACAGGAAGTCTGGCACCTCTGAAAGCAGTGCCTCACTGTCAGCCTGGGTACTACTACTCACTTCTACCTTTGCAGTTACCCTGTCCAAGGGAACATCAGTACCAACAAGCAGCTGTGGCTCACCTTCAGGCTCACTGCTACAGAGTAGCTCACTCTCTGAAGTAACCACCTCAACAGTCCTGGCTGCAAGCATGCAGTCTGTCTGGGTCTCCCCCGAGCTACCATACCCACATGTTTGTCTCCTAGCCTCACTGCATGTAACTGCATAAGTACATGGTACTGCCTCATCCAAATCCTTCCATCTCAGGACATCTGCAGGATGGTAGTTCCATACCCCTGTTGTCTCAAGACAACCTACTATTGGCATTTTGTCTTTCCCACTTACTGGCTCCCTCACCTTTGGTTCCCCACCTTGCCTCCGTGGACACCTGTATGCCACATGGCCCCACTGGTTGCATTCAAAACATTTAACCCTAGCTCCTGGACATGTACCTGGACTAGTGGCTTCCCCTGCTACTGGCAGATTCTGTTGGGGCAGTCTGTGCTGCCCACCATGGGTTCCTTTAGACCCATGAGCAGTACTGGGGGTCCCCTTCCTGTGCAGGGCTGCCCTGCTGGCCAGGTATAGGTCTCCCTTCTTTCCCAACTCATCTGAAGTAGCACATTGTCTATCAGCTAACCAGATCCTCATATCCTCAGGCAAAGTGCTAAGGGCTTGTTCCCTCACCAAAATATCTGCCAGCCCTTCAAAAGTGGTGACCTGACATCCACTCACCTAGCTGAATAAGTGCTCAGTTCAGCAACATATTCACACATACTTTCATCTGCCTTGCGTCTATGCTCACAAAACATTTTCCTATTCATTTCAGGTGTTAGCTTAACACATTCTAAAAGACATTTTTTTTACAGCAGTATAATCAAAACAGACAGGGTCCAGCATTTTTGATAAAGTTACAGCTTTCCCATGGAGTAAGGGGGTCAGGAACCGTACCCAGACCCTTTGGTCAACACTATACTGTTTGCATACCCTCTCAAACATATGAATGAAACTATCAAAATTATCCCCCTCTTTAAATTGTGGAAGAAATTTACTGACCTGTTGTGCTTCTGGGGTCCAGTTACTCCCTTCCCCATTACCTCCATGACTCTGGCGAAGAGTCTTCATTTCCCTCTCATGCCTCCTCTGATGCTCCTTTTCTTCAGCTTCTATCTCCAAATGCCTGACCTCCAACTCAAGTCTCTTTATCTCCAGCTGGATTTTTAAGTCCACTGCAGAAAGGTTGAGCTGTCCATTTTCCAAGGATATTGTATCTCCACTGCCAGTCTGATTGTCCTTCTGGATGCTGTTTTCTGATGCAGTTGTAACCAAGACTGCAATCAGGTCTGCCTTAGTCAGGTTTCCATGCACCATTCCCCTAGTCTGGCACATCTCCACCAGCTGGCTCCTTGTCAGCTTTCCATACTCCTCTGCTCACCAAGACTAACTAAGCTAACAAAAGAAATAAAACAATTGTGATCTGAACTCTGAGTATTCACTGCGTGGCTGATTTAGAGTACAAAACACATTCAGAGAGCACTGTACATAAGCTAAAGGATTTACTCTACCCACACCACTACAAGCCAATTAGTATTTGCCAACTAATTAATATGTGATGTTGATATCCATCGCCACCACAAATGTGAAGTGGATCCCACCACTGCAAACCACATGTGATGGCCGTGCCCTGTCCCAGCAATCATGGAGTCTCAATCCTCACCACTAACACCAGGGAGGGCATCTCATATAAGAGGAAAGCATAACAAATACACACAGTAAAGTACAATGTCCCTTAAGTGCACACAGAGATCACAGTCAGTCTGGGGCTGGTTGCTCCCTTGCTCTCCAGGTCCCCAGTAAAACTCCCCACTGGCACAGTTATAAGGTCAAGATCTCAGCCTAGCTGGCAAGCTAAAACCTCCAGTACATGTTCTGTCCAACCAGTGCTTCATGTCCCTGCCCAAGTAGCTGACACACACCCACACACTTTGAGATATGTATTTATAGAACTTCACAGACACTCCTGGGAGAGGCTGACACAGATTCTCCAGCAGTGCCCCTTTACCCAGACTATACAGCAGTAATCACTGCCACCACCAGCTAATAATTATCAGCTACCCAAAGGCCCTTAAAAGTGTGTCCAATTATTACTGTGCAATATTATTATCCAATTGGTAGTATAGCCCAGGGCTAAAACTATAGGAGTGGCTTTGTACAATAAACTCTATAAATATGCAATGTACTCTAGAGCTTAACTTCTCTACATAAACCAGCCACAGGTAAAATGTTTTTAAAATATTTAATAATAAATAATTAAAACACAAGACAATACTACTACACCACAGTGCTACTTAAGAGTTCATAGATCACACATAAACTTAAAATAATTCCGTAGTATAGTTCTGACATAACAGAAAAACACGTAGTCTAATCTTTATAGTCCTAGCTATTTTCACAAGAAAACATACTTCTGAAATAACTTACTTAAGACACAGGCAGAGTGCTGAGGTTGGATATCCAAGCTCAAAATGCTTAACAATCTCTGGTTGTCACTGTTTAAATTGAAACTCCAGTTCTGATAAATATTACATCATCCTTTTTGCCCTTCCTGGAGTTCCCAGGCTACACATTAACTACATTTACATTCTTTTACACTTAGAGCAATAAAGGACAAAAGGACATTCCACATGTAAATTCTGGTCATTAACTTTAGCCTTAAAACAATAGGCAGGATGCTTACTCCAGACTCATTGACTCCAAATTCTAACTTCAAAGGATATACGAAACATAATTTCAATTTCAAAGAACATTTGAAATGCTTGGCTTAGTTTTCCTTACAGCAAATGGCAATGTTGCTACAATCTTGAAGCTCACATTTTACAGTGTTTTCTTTCATTTAAGAAACAAGCCTGTATTTTACATTTATATTTACCAATGATAGAATTATGTATCAAATTCTATTTGACTACACTGGCAGCCTTCACCCCTTCTCTACCAGTCTTCACAAGGCATCTCTCATTTTCTTTAATGAATAATCAGACCAAGTCCAACCCATTCCGATCAAACAGTTCCAATAGTTCAAGGTGGAAAGGGCTGTTAAATTCTACCCCCAGCTGGTATTTCCAAAGATGCAGTGCCTTCGGTACATGACCCCACAAAGGTTCTCCTCCAGGAAACCATTGTCCAACTGCAATAATTTATATTTCAATAAAGATTTACCCAGGGAGGTAATTTGTTCTTTTAAGGGTCGTGTTTGTCTTGGTGGACGTATTTAATGAGACGTGTATACTGTTTAATTGTTCTGAAGAAGTCTTGACATTCTATAAGATGAAAGAGCTTAACCTGTCTTATTAAAGTTGCTTTTCCAGTCCTGACATCTTGGGTTTGAATTTTGTTTTTAGTTTTATTTTTATGCAAGACCGGGTTGTTTGTTTTATTTTTAGTTTAAAGTGGTATAGATGTAACCAGTAGCATAACAGCAGTGATGAACCAAAGTCTCAGTGAGTATCGAGTATCTGACGACCAAGGTGGAGGTTAAGAAAATCTTCACACAATGTTCAAACTTATGGACTCATGTTTTAGAGGCAGATCAGCAAAGTGTTTCATAAGATCACTCAAGTAATGCAAAGACTGCAGGAATTCAGATCATGGTCTAGACCAATGAATTTCACCAGGATGCTTTGTTTTCTGCATTTGCCATATGCCTTTTCTGAGTAGGTACAACTGCATTGATGCAGCTATTAATATGATTTTACATGCTCTCAGTGAACAATTTTGAATATGCAACAATATGTTCGATTCTCAGCTAGAGCATCTTCTGTGTGGAGGCATACGTGAATGGGGCATGCCTTCGTTGAAGGTTGTGTGTCAGGGTTGGTAACCCGGTATGTAAAAATCCACTGCCAATCATTAACGGACCGGACGGACCGGTTCCGAACCTAATGCGAGGAAAAGTCAAATCATCAGGGTATGGGGGGCTTGAAATTTTGCCAGAGAGTCACTTAATAGAAAGTATACTTTAAAATAGTACCAGGGTTTGCTGAGGTCTTGGCTTTTATTTTTATTTCAAAGGAGCCAGCTTTATAGTCCAACCTCTCTAGTGAGGACACTACACTGGGGCATTGCAGTATTTATCATGTTTGTGAGGACCAGGTCAAAGATGTTTGTGCCCCTAAGTGAACATATGAACTATCTGGTCCAGGGCATTGTGCTAACAAAATCCAGGAATCTTTGGGCCTGCATCTTTGTGCTTGAGTATGATTCCCAGCTTGTAGAGGGGAAGTTAAAGTCACTCATGAATATGGTGTTGGATTGAATGGGAAGAGTCTCCAGTACATTTCATTATGAGCTATGAGTTTCCTGGGTTATACAAGGGAGCATATAGCTTAGCAGGATATGGTATGGGACTTTTCCTGTGGTAATTTTGACATGCTGAAGCTCAAGCACCTCATACTGTTTGACTAGTCTTGAGGTGTGTTTGTTTTTTTATGATAAATTAGATACCTCCACCTTTTGTTCCTTCCTGAGCAGTAACTGGTCTAAAAGTGTAAAAGTGTGGAAGACATTATAACCCCACTGTGCCAGGGTGCTCTCACAGCCATAATCCATGTCTTAGTAACTGCACATACATCTACATTCTCCAGGGTTAGGAGAGCTTAAAAGGAGTGAAGTTTCTTGTTCAGATTCATGGCATTGAACAGTAAAACCTCTCCTGGGTTGGTTTTACTACAGTTTTCAGAGATTTTTTTCCTTTGTTCCTCAACTGTGAGAGGACCTAATGCCAGATAACCTAGCTGAAATTTCAAGTGATAGTTCAACAAAGCAGAACAGAACCCTACCCAGGAATTTTTCAACCCTACACCTCCTCCATTCTTATTTTTTTCTATGTATACTTCTTCACACAATGCTTTGAAAACTGTACATATATTACTCTGATCGTTTTCTACCTTGCCTTCTTCCAAAATGATGGATGATATCTGAATCTACCTTTACCTGTGTTTGCATCTTCGGACCAAAACTTTTCCAGATTTATTGCCTAGACCCCATCTTCTAATAGCTACCCTCCAGAGGTATCAGTTTGTCATCCTTAGCTTACTAACCCCCACATTGCATGAACAATCTTGCTAGCTGCTACAACCAACACACTTTTGGCATTTTCCCCACAGATAATTCAGCTTCCCTTCTGCTTCCACTCCCACTCACTGTTCATTAAGAGAAGAGACTCTATAAATTCCCTTTTGGAATTTTTTATAACAATGATGTCATTAACAATTTTGTGCATTTCTTTGATGAGATAGGGATAGGTCTACTTAAAAAATGGTATTTTATTATGGAAAACAAAGAGATTATGTGGCACAGGAAGTTGATGCTTTACATGTGAAAATCAGAGAAGATTTGCTATTTTTTCAATACAGTGAATTATATTTTAAAATTTTAGAAAAAGTGGAAAGAAGGTGCAATAATATCTTTCAAAAAAAAAGCAGAAATTAGAGAGGGATTTGAAACAGTATCAAAGCAAACAGGTATATCCCATAATGCATTTGATAAATAATAACCACAATACTTTTAATGGGAAGGGGGGGTGTAGAATTTAATTTTATTTATTTTATTTTATTTTACATTTGTTGACCGGGCTGGTCCGACTGGATATATGTCCATTTTCAGCAGAGGCCCGGGGAGAAAAGTTCCAAAAGCATACATTAATAACAGAGAAAAAAAACAATTAGCTATGAGAAATATTCATTAGCATATATTTGCAGAAGAAATATTAGAAATTAGCTACTAAAACAATAAATTTAATAGGTGTACAAATTGAGCATGATAGAAGAAATAGGGAAGTGTTAGTTAAAGTTCTGTAATCAGAAAAAAAGGAAGTACTTGTGAGGATATAGAAAACTAGTCAGGGTTAGTACATGGGCAGAGCCAGTGGGTTTTAAGGTGAGATTTGAGTTGGGATTTAAAGCAGGGAGGAGAAGAGAGTGCAGTGAGATTGTCAAGAAGGGAGTTCCAGATTTTTCCTACTGTGCTTGAGAACAAAGAGTTTCTGGCCATGTTATAGGATTTACAACTGGAAATAAGAAGTTTATTAGAAGAGCATAGGCTTTAAGATTGCAGTAAGGAGTAATAAGAGTAGTGAGTATGGGAGTATTAAAAGGTTTATACAAGATTTTATGGGCTATGGAGAGTTGGTGAAATAAGATTAGGTTTTGTAGCTCAAGCCATCCTAATTGGATTAAGTTTATGCAGTGGTGAGTTCTAAAAGTAGAGCCAGAGGCAAATCTAGCAATACTGTTGTAGGCAACAGCCATTTTGCTGAGGTTAGCTTTGGACAGATTAGTGTAGATAGACGAGGCATAAAGGAGGGTGGAAATTAGGTGTGAGTGGGCGATGGATGTTCTGGCAAATGGAGTAAGGAATGGTTTAATTCTGTACAATGAGCCTAGTTTTCCGTTAACTAGTTTTATAGTGTTGTTAAGGTGAGTGTCAAAGCTTAGATTGTTGTCAATCTCCACTCCTAGGAGCCTGGTAGATGGGTCGGGGGAAATATAGGTGCCATTACTTGACAAGATAGAGAAGTTGAGTGGAGAGGATTTACGGGTGGGGGAGAAAAGTAATAATTTGGTTTTCTTGGGGGTTAAGATTAAGCATTGCTTTAGGAACCACATTTCTACAGTTTGGAATGTGTGTTGGGTGATAGAGTGAAGTTCGGAGGGGGAAGAGGCAGAACAAATCAGAGTAGAATCATCTGCATATTGTATACAGGTTGCAAGAGGAATAGTAGTATGAAGATCATTTATGAAAACTGAAAACAGAAGAGGGCCAAGAATTGAGCCTTGGGGAACTCCAAGGAAAATGGGTAGGTGGTTGGATAAGTTATTGTGCCAAAGAACTACCTGCTGTCTGTTATGAAGATAGGAGTGGAACCACTTAATTGCACTTGTGTCTAGTGCAAAAGATTTAAGTAAGTTTATTAGTATCTTGTTACTGACCATATCGAAGGCTTTGGATAGATCAATAAAGAGAACAGAGGTAAGGATGCTATTATTCCGGTTTTTGTTGATGCAGTCAGTGAAGGAAAGGAGGGCAGTTGTGGTGCTGTGGAATGGTCTAAAGCCATGTTGACAGTCAGCTATTAGATTGTAATTTAAGAGGTGATTTAAAAGTTGTTTTTGGACGCATTTTTCCATGATTTTAGCTGGGGGGAGAGTAAGGCTATGGGTTGGTAGTTTGAGAGTTCAGTTGAGTTACCACCTTTGTGCAGGGGAATAATATGTGATATTTTCCATTTTGACGGAATGTAGCCTTTAATGAAGGTTCTGTTAATTAGGATGGAAATGGAATAGGCTAATGTTTCAGCTGCAATTTTTAGATATTGAGCTGGTAGCTGGTCAGCTGATGGAGAGGAGAATTTCAGTTTGTGGAGCAGAGAGCATATTAGTGATGTGGGTACAGATTGCAGTTGAAATAAGGGAATATAAGTATTAGAGGAGGTGGACAGGGAGGGGATATCTGGGGAAAGATGATTAGATAGAGACTGGACAGTTTCAGTAAAGAAGGTGTTGAAGGCATCAGCAGTTTGTTTTGGGTTGTTTAGGAAAGTGCCTGAGGAGCATGGTGTGTCAGAGTGGCCAGGCTTTAAGAGTCTATTTATTCCTGCCCAGAACTTTTGTGGATTATGTTGGTTAGCTTGTTGTAGATGGCGGTAGTGGTTTCTTTTATCTAGATGTATGGCTGTTTTTGTAATGTTTCTTATTTGCCTAAAGTTTAGTTGGTCAATGGGATCTTTAGTTCTACAGTATTTAGTTCAGAGTTTATTTTTCAGAATAATTTTATGCCTTGTGTCCTTTGATAGCGAAGGAGCAGGTTTTGAGCTAATTCTGACAGATCTTGAAGGAGCGTGTGAGTCTAGAATAGATTGGAACTTTGAGATGAAGTATGAGAAATCATCATCCAGTGGAAGGTGTTTAAGAAGGGACCAGTTACAGGCTTTAAGTTCAGCTTTAAAGGTTTCAGGGTTAAAGTTTTTATTAGTTCTGACCATTTTGAATTTAGTTGGGTTAGGGGTATCAGTTTTATGTCTGATTAAGTAAGTAAGCACATGGTCACTTAAGTCATCATGTAGTGTTCCTACTGTATAAGTTAGGTGGTGATAATTAATCAGAATCCAGTCTAATATGCTTTCTTTGTTATTAGGTTTGTTAGTTCTAGTGGGAGCTTGAATGGTTTGTATAAAAATATGGAGATTTAAGAGGGTGGGAGGGTCTACTGAGGTGCAGGTTATCCAGTTGATGTTGACATCGCCCAGGACTATGGTTTCTTGTGGGAAATGAATGGAGAGCTAGCTGAGGATCTCTTCTAGGGTACTGATGTTATTTCCAGGGGGAAGGTGTAAGCAGATTATGTAGATGGATTTATGGGTATTAAGCTGAAGTTTGGAGATAAGGATTTTGGCATTACTTACAGAGGGAGGTTTGTCATGTAAGACAATAATTTGCATCCCTGTTTTGTAAATAATTGCTATCCCACCACCCTTTTTAGCTTTGTGGTCCAGTCTGTGGATGTTATAGCCAGGGGGAATAATCTCACTGTCTTGGGTTTCTGGTTTAAGCCAAGTTTTAGACAGGCAAAGGATGTCGAATGAGTGTATGTCTAGCAGAGCATGGAGCTGGGTAATTTTATTATTAATACTATGGATGTTAAGCTGAGCTATAGAGAGAGAGAGTTAGGGGATTTGGAGAGTAGATTAGAACTGGAGGGTGGAAGACTGATGGGGTTAAAAGTGGTAGTGTTATTTGGGCCAGGGTTGGGATGAATGTCACCTGCTTGTAGGGAGAGAAGTAATCTTTTTATTAGTAGTGAGGGTTTAGTGAAAATGTGTGAGGATTTTTTGTGTACATGATTACTGTAGGTAATGTGGACCTTTCTATGAAATTTTGCAAGAAGGGAGAAGAAATGAGGTTAGAACAGGTTTGGAATGTGTTATGGGATGGTGAGCTAGTAATTTGAGTGAAGGTGTGTGATTCCAGTAGGGTAAGTTGTTCATAAGAGGTGAGAAGGTAGGGTAAGAAAAGGAAAGGAAAAAGTGAGAATAGGAGGATGTGTTTTAAATTGTTTGAAGTAAGTAGGTAAGGCATAGTGACAGGACAAGTGTATGAAAGTAAACTGGGAATAAGACATGGAAGTGAAGACAGGAAGGGAGGAGAGGTAAGAGTGTCAGTTGAAAGGATGCAGGTGGGTGGTTACTGGTAGAGCTAGATGGGAGGGGTAAAGTGTGATTGGTGTGAGAAGGAGGGGGGTGTGGTAAAGGAGTATAGGTTTAGGAGTTGTAGAGGTGGGTGAGATTTGGGGTAGGGTAGGGGAACAGAGTGAGCCCGCAGGGCAAATGGACCGGGTTCAGACAAAGTGGAGGAAGGCAGTCCAAAGACAATCAGTGAAAGGCAGGTGAGGTGAGTAAGAGTGGGTGAAAGGAGTGAGAAAGGGATTAAGCTTAAGATCTTAATAGAGAAAATAAATAAATTTATCAGTATGGGACAAGAGGAAAGGATTGGAAGTATTAAGTATAGCAGAGAGTAATTTAGTTAAGTTTAATGCAGTGGGTAGAGAAAGTAAGGTAGAATAACTTTGCAAGTTAGGGTGACATCTAGTGGCAAAAGGTTAATTACAGAAGAAGGTAGTTAGCAGGTAATAGCATGAACGGGAGAGAAAAAGGAACATAATTACTCAGGATGGGAAAGGAGTGAGGAGGACAGGCCAGAAGTGGAGAAAGCAGCAACTAGTGTGAGGCAGGGGGGGTGCGACTGCTATGAGTCCTTACTAAATAGCGTCACAGAAGGCCAGGGGCACAAAAAAAAATTCTCATTTATACAAAAATGTAAAAAGGGTAAAATTAGCTAGATGAAGGAACACATACTTTCTAGCTTCCTTAAATACAGGGTTTAGAGTAGTGAGACCAAAACTTTGAGGTAGCAGGGAAAGAGGCAGTAGAAGGTCCTTTAAATGGGTTCTTGCTTGCTAAGTAAAATCCCGTATGTCCAGGGAGTAGGGTCAAGTTAAAGCGCTGTAAGCAAAATAGATAGTGTACAGAGAGGTATGAGATTTAGAGACCCAGTTTTACAAATGCAATAATATAAAGACACTTTATGTAAGTTAGTTAAATGAGCAGAGTCAGACTGTGTCCTTTATACAAAATAAGACAATCTCAGGAAGACAACTAATGACGCTAAGTTTCAAGCTATAGTCCAGCAATCATTATATCTACAGTCAATAAGGGAATAGCGAGACAATCCTCGCTAAAGGCAATCATGAAAAAAAGGAAAATAAAACATGTGCTACAGACTGTAATGAACAAAACTTGTGAACTAAAAATGAATATTACACAACACAGCAAAAGTAAAGACAACAAGGCATATGTAACATTTAGAGGGTACAGTATCGAGCGGAGCGGCTTCTTGTAGAATTACTTGCCAGTGACCTTTGCTATTGGGGTATATAAGATAAATAGAACTAGGTTTTAGCCGAGTAGCAACAAGGGTGGCTTTACCAGTTTGAAGCCTTACCCCGTAAGGAGATACCCACACAATACCACTGTGTTAAGTTAGGGCTTAGTAGAATACAGCAGAGCGGGGTAATCATTGAGCTACAGTGAAGTAATAAGGGGAAATAGTGAACAAAACATGGATTTTGAACAAGTAAATAAAGGAGGGCAGGATTTTCCAGTGGTCAGACGCTCAGAAAGACTGGCTCAAAGATATACAGAGAAGGGGGAATACAACAGGAGTTACTACCCATTTTCACAGAAGAGGAACTTCCATCAGAATGGGAACAAATACAGGAATCAGGAATATTAGGTAATAAAATCATGAATATTCACAATGGGTTCACCATTTACAATTAGACGGATTGAATAATTGCAGAAGATTACTTTCATTTATTCTCCACTTCCACGGTGGTGCAGCGGTAGCGTTGTTGCCTCACAGCAAGAGATTTTCCCATTCGATTCTCAGCTTAGGTTGGGAGTGCCTTCTGTGTGGAGTCTGCATGTCCTCCCCGTGGTCGAGTGAGCATTCAAAAGATATGCGTTGAATGGGCGTGCCTTCGTTGAAGGTTCGGCGTTGGGCTGGCAACTCGACACCGTGAAAATCTACTGCCAATCATTAGTGGACCGGAGTTCAGCTGTGGCGACCCCTAACCGGGAAAAGCCGAAAGACCAACAACAACATCTTTCATTTATTCTCCAAGGGTGTGAAATTCATTCCAGAAAAGAAAGGAGATTTAGTAGATAACATTATGGCCCTAAAATTATAAACTAAGAAACTGAATTTTGATATAATTTTCGGAGAAATAGAGGGGTATAATAAAGTAAGTTCTAACAGAGAAATACCTATACCTAAGAAAAGAAGTACTTTTAATCCTCCTTTACACCCCTTGGTGGATACTTTTGAAAATTTGGTGTTGGAAGATATTTATAAAATTCACATAAATGATAACAAGGTGCCTTGGAATTTAACAAGGGATGAATTTAATTTGTTAATGGATTTGAGGAGAGATATTTCTGTTCATATCATGACACCAGATAAAGGTGGAGGAGTGGTATTATTTAAAACTACTGATTATTCTAATGAAATGCTAGAATTGTTATTTGATGACACTACTTATTTAGGGGTGTGTAAAATCAGATTAACATCTCTTACTCCAGAATAGATTCATATTTGGAAGAATATTTACTTAATAGGAGAATAGATTCTGATTTGTATAACTTTCTATATAGAAACGACGCAGTCATGCCAATATTTTTGGAATTCCCAAGGTACATAAAAATGTGAGGAAACCTCCATTTAAGCCTATTGTGGCTGCAAAAGGTTCTAAGACTCATCTTTTGGCAGTATTTATTGATACTTGTGTACATGTTATAGAAAAACTCCATATTTAGTAAAGGACTCATGGGATCTCTTGGGGTTACTAAAAAAGGAGATATGGGCAAAGGATTTGATTTTTTAACCATAGACGTGAAAGATCTTTTCACTACAATTCCGAAAGATAATGGTCTTGTACTATTTGAGGAAACTTTGTTTCATTCATCTAATTCAAAACATGACCAAGTTACTCTCATTTGTGAACTTATGAGTATGGTCTTAGAGAATAATTTTTATGGTTTGAAGGGGAGTATTACCAACAAATCAAGGGAGTAGCAATAGGGGCAGCCTCTTCCCCAGTTTATGCAAATCCTGTTCTCCTGGGTTGGAAAAATACATACGTAATGAATTGCTCTTATTGGAATAAAGTGAAAATGTACTCGTGTTTCTTGGATGATATTTTTATTTTGTGGCAAGGAACTTGTTATGAGATAGCAGAATTTGTACGATATTTAAATTATACCACAGATTTCCTTGAGTTTACCTTTCAGTATGATATAGAGGGTATTAATTACCTCGATACTTACATATCACATGGACAAGATGGATTCAGATCCAAGGTATATAGGAAAGAGACTTTTTGTAATGCAAATTTACACTTTTATAGTAACCACCCACTCAAGCAAAAAAAGAGCATTATTAAGGGACAAGCAATAAGTTTGGCTCGTATGACATCACATTTGGAAGATGTTGTAGTAGAACTTGAAAGGATTTCTATAATGTTTCAAGAGATGGGTTACCCCAAAAGTTGTGTAGGTGAGATTATTTGTGAGGTATATGGAAAGTGGGGTACTCAGTATAAGCCACTTTTGGGAGTGGGTTTGGAAAAGGATAACACTGGTGGCACGTTATAGGAAATACATAATGGTTATGATAAAGCATTTTATTACAATTTAACCATCTTACTGGAAAAATAAAGAAGGCCCTTCAAGTTAATTGGAATTTTTTTTAGAACAAATAATGAAGTTTTTAAGAAGGTCGGAGAATGGCCTAGATTTGTTAATAAAACCAGGGAAAATTTTAAGAAGCTTTTTGAATGTAAACTGGAAGGAAGAAAGCAAATAGATCTTGGGACCAGGGCATGTAGTAGTTGTTGTCAATGTTCATATATAATTAAGACACATTTTATAGTTTTAAATAATTGTTTAAAGAGTGAAATATTTTTTTAAAAAAGGAAATTATTGTACAAGCAGGGTGGTTTATTTAGCAGTGTGTATGACATGTTCAAAATTTTATGTGGGTAAAACAGTGTACACTTAACTGTAGAATATATGAACACTTAAATGATATAAAAAAACAAAAAACAAACCAACGCTCTGTATAAAAATTCACTTAATTGTTCACTCCATTTTAAGTGAAGAGCAACTGCCCAGAAATTAATTTAACAGAAGCTAATAGGTAAAAGCAAGTTTCTCAGAAAGAAGGATCAAAAGTTCAAACACCACCATCTTCAGTGCAACTACTGTGACAACAAATTCCTGAAGCAAGCATTTGCAAGCACTGACACACACACACACACACACACACACACACACACACACACACACACACACACACACACACACACACTCACTCACTCACTCACTCACTCACACTCACTCAAATCTGAATGTAGACATATGCTCTTTTTATTAATTTTCTTGTGGTCTTTCACCAATAACACTGTACTCTTGTAACCACTGCTATAAACTATATTCTGTTAGTTATATGTATTCCTTTTTTTCTCTATATAATGGAATTATTCTCCATGGGCCTCCTTCAAAACTAGGGTCTAACCACTAGACTATTTTGTTTATTAAACAAAAATACAAGATCTATGTACATGAAGGCCTTCTCCCGATTCCTACTATAAACAATCTAACTCTCATAAATATCCAAAAACACAAAAAGCTGGATGCTATTAACTAGAAAGTCCTATTTGTCTAAATGGAAAAGATGTTCTTTTTTGGTAAAGGATAACTTGGGTGACACACTCATGTTCAGCCCCAGCTACTGAAGTGCAAGTAACATTTGTATTATTTATCCATCTATATATCTATCCATTTTCTGATTACATGTTTTATCCTTTTATAGGGATTTTAACCCTGAAACCAATGGGTACAAGAATTTAAAAACCCATGCTGGACAGAGTGCCAGACTACTTTAGAATGTGCACTCAAAAGACACATGGATGCAGGGAGGAGATACAGAGTTCACAAAAAAGACAAACCAGACACAAATTGAACCAGGAATCTTCCTGGTGTGAGGCAGCAATGCTACTCACTATGCACAGTAGCATTAACTTATCCACAGTCCAAGGTTGTTAAACATTCAACCATTAACCATTTCTACTGGTCTCCCCCAGTTTTCATAGACTTCTTCAGATACTACTGTAAAATGTTTTGTGGTCAGGTCTCTTGTTCACACATAATTATCAAGGGGGGTTGAACTTTATTCTGGAAAGCTGACCTTAGATTTCTTTGAGCCAGATAGCTCAGAAAATCTGGGGTTTCCCACATGGAAAACACACTTTGTGGTTGTCACATCTGGTAGAAGCATGGATGACCATAGGCCTTCATGTTCAGAAAAGCTTTTATAGCATCTCACAGTCACAGTATTATGTAAGCACATATATTTTTCTTGAATAAAGGGTTTCATATATTATTCTGACCCTATTGCATTCAGCTACTACTTTTTCCCAAAATGTGACAATAAATCAGACAATTTGCTACAAATTTTGTATGGGTCCTGGCTGTTACAATACTTCCTAAAGAAATGTAAAGACACAATGACATTAGCCTCTGTCTTATTTATGAAACAAAAACAGTTGCCTTTATTTACACAGACTAAGTAACCCTATGTTTTACATGGCCTCAAAGCCCTGTCACTGCTAAGACATGACCCATGCCTAGTGTACAAGGCATCCACCAACCCATTATCAATGGATTTATAGCACATCAACAAACTAAATGACAACAGAAATATTCGGTCCAGAGATCTAAACCTCTTCAGCAACATCAACAGAATAGTTTGGTGGGAGAGGTATATCTCGTAGAGAAAACCACTATCTGGAACAGACTCCCAACCCACATAAAACAAAGCTCATTCCTGTCAATATTCAACAGCATCTTGGATCTATGGATTGGAAACAGAAAATTTACCCCAGGACTGTCCCCTATACTACTAAGGGACAGAGGTAGTTCGTAAATGATTTAAACCATGAATTGATCATTTCAAATTATTGATGATATGATCCCAGTTATTCTCATTAGGGGTAATATATAATTATCAGCCATGGGATGGTAAGACCAATCTAACACCAAACAGGACAGGGTAATTCAAACTCCCAAAAGAGAAACTGGTTCGTGTTAAAATGGCTTGCAAGGACAGCTAGGCTAGTGTTTCCACTATGAATATATATATATAAATGTATGGTTATGTGTGTGTGTGTGTGTGTATAGATAGATAGATAGATAGACAGACAGATAGATAGGTGACCTGCATTTGGTCTAAATTCAGGTTTGTTAACATCTGTTTAATAGACCACATTTAGTTGTTGTTGTTGTTTGTCTTTCGGCTTTTTCCCGGTAAGGGGTCGCCACAGCGGAACTCCGGTCCGCTAATGAGACCACATTTAGTAATAATACATAAAACACTCCAGCAACCCGGTAGTCCAAGTGTTAAACATTCAAACATTAGACATCATCGGAACCATAAGTTAAAAAAGTTGGCCAGTTAAATATGTTTAAGAAAAAACTCCACCTCCATAATCAACCAATAGTTTTCAAAAAACAGGCAAACCACTTTTTTTTAAAAAAACAAGTACATTAACACTTTAAAGTGACAACCAGTGTTAAACTGTGTAAATTAAATTATGCTTGGTTTTACCCACTATCTGCATAAAATAAAACTTTTATAAGAAACATATTGTTTCTAAAATTATTCAATAGTTGCCACAAGGTTGTAGTAGATATCTCTTGCCTCCACTACACCGTATTATGCCTTCTTTTAAGCTCACTAGAGATAGAAATAAATTCATTTATACCTGGGGGATCAGCAGCATTTAATCTAAACTGCCATATCATTTCCCTATGCAATAGGAAGTTTTTCCAGTCCCCACAAAAAGGTCTATTGGGTATTTGTTCTAAAACAAAAAAGTTAAATCTATCACAATTTGTACATGACATAGAATGTCATGCCAAAGCACTTTTACTCTCTAGTTTCTGAATGCTGTATTGGTGTTGATATATTCTACACTTTAACCCATTCACCGTTTTACCCACATATAATGGTTTACAGGTCATGTTCAGTTTATGTAAGGGTTATTATAGATACCTGGGTGATTTGTTGCTGGTATGGCAAGATGACATCAACCAATTGGAGGAATTTTTTGTACTGCTGGAAGCTTGTACTGATTTTTTAAGATTTACATATCATATTGGCTTCCACAAAATTAATTTTTTAGATATAAAGATTTTATGGTCTCGAACCACAGGGTTAGAGACGAGGTTGTATCAAAAACCCACTTTTTGTAATTCTTCTTTATTTTATTCTAGTTGCCACCCCACTCACCAGAAAAGAGACATTGTGAAAAGTCAACTTATACGGGCTTCTAGACTTACATCAGATGACAACTGTTGTATCAGAGAATTTGATGTGATAAAGAATATGTTCCTGGAGTGAGGTTTCCCCAACAGTCTTTTAAACAGTATTTCAGAAGAGATCATGGCTGAGTTTGCCCCCCCCCCACACACACACAAAAAACAATGTTAGTTGTTGTGATGCCCCCTTTCTGGGCCAGTAATCAAGGAGCCTGAATCCTCACCACTGACACTGGAGAGGAACATTCACTTGGAACAAATAAAGATACACACAGTATGTCCAGATGCAGCTGTCTGCATCAAGCACAATCTCCCTTAAGAGCACAAAGGGAACATACACACAGTCCGAGGTGTGGGTTTTTCTCTCTCTCTCTCCAGGTCCCCAATCTAACTCCCCACTGGCACAGCAGTTAAGATTGTCACCTCACAGCAAGAGGTTCTCTAGTTCAATTCTCAGCTGGGGTGCCTTCTTTGTGGAGTCTGCATGTCCTCCCTGTGTTCATGTGGGTTTCCTCCGAGTACTCTGGTTTCCTCCCACATTTCAAAAACATGCATCTGGAGCATTTCTCCGCGGGCATCCACTGAAAACAGACTCTGTCCCAGTCAGACTTTCTCAGTCAACAAATATTAAATAAATAAATACATAAAAATATAGAGTTGAGCCCTCAGCCGAGTTTCCAAGCCAAGTCCTACACCACTCTCTCTGTGAAATCAGTGCTTCTTGTGCCTGCTCCAAGCAACTAACACACATTTGTGGAGATTTGATTTGCGCACACACACACACACACACACACACACACACACACACACACACACACACACACACACACACACACACACACACCGGGGAAAAGCTGGCACAGATTTACTAGCTATGCCCTATTCTGCCCAGACTATAAGGTAGTTACTGTCACCAGATACCCTAAAGCCAGCTACTCTTAAGACTCTTACAAGGGTATCCATTTATACTAAGTGCAATTAATATTAATACAAATAATAGTGTTTGACCAATGCAGTAAGGCTTTCAGGAGCGGCCACAGAGTGACAAGATAGATATGAGTACTCTCAAAGGTTAAAATATTCTATAAAGGGCCAGTGACAATAAGAAGTTTAAATATATTTAATAATAAATAATAAAAGTACATGAAAATACTAAATATCGATTTACAATAAACACCAGAGTTTCAGCCACACAAAATATTAAAATAACACAGATGAATAGATTCACTCAGATACAGAAAAACAGTACTTAACTAATCTCATTATATTTTACTGACTGATCTAAAGAATTACTATGCCATGGTCACTTACTAGAGCAAAGCAAGATGAACTGGGTGAGAGATCCTTCTATGTCAGGTTCCATAAACAGATTGCCCTGACACTTCAGTCTCGTCTAGTATTTTTGTAATGGATTACAGAATGACATCACACACATCTTGTCATCTCACTTCTGGTTCCCATACCACCCCCATTACTGGAAATTGACCCCAAATCTCTCACACATGTATTATCATACATACAGCTAGAGCTTTGGTAAGATGTTTTATACCATCTGGAAGCCATGAAACCATTACAACACTTCCACCCTTCCATGATAGCAATTACTTTACTGGTACAGACAATACAACAAGGGTTCCTAGTCCTTGTTTTCACAGACATTTCGTCTCTGGCTGCAATTAGAACTATATGATACAAGGTTTATGGCCTACCAGGTAATTTAATTTTCAACGATTTTTCAAAGATAGCTGGACTGAGATTAACTGCTTCACTTCCAGTATCCTCTATTAAAAAATATGCATTTAATCAGCTACAATACAGTCAGGACCCACTGTTGGTACGTTTTTTTAAAACAAGCAACTTTACAAATACATTTTTCAAAACAAGCATCTGTACAAATCAGTTTGCTATACAAATGACATAATTATTTACAAAACTCCAGCTAGCTCTGCTGGCATATGTTACACATCCACTGCCCTACTTCTCCTGGCATAGCTGGCAATACCTCATATAGTCACGTTTTTTTTTTTTTTTAATTCCATGTGCCTAAGTTCTTTCCAATGCATGACTAGTAAATTTTCGACATTCAGTTTGTTGACCTTTTGCAGACAATGTATGGCTACATGACTAAAGCTGAGTCGACGTGTGTGTGTGTGTGTGTGTGTGTGTGTGTGTGTGGTACGCGTGAGACATTTGGTCAAACATTCAGAATATTGAACTATCAGAATGCTGGCACAATCAGTCAAAAAGACATTTGACCAAAAATGCCGGCATTATGTAGTGCAAGATCACAGTATAGTGGGACCCTTTCCCCATTGTATTGCAATCTCAGAATTGGTATACATAAATAGCAGGGGGTGTGGGGGGGTGCAGGGAGGCTTGCCACCCTGCAAAACACATTTTCTCTGTTTTGTTTAATTTTCAATCAGCCAACATTCCAACATTTTTGTTCGATCATTTGCAGTTCGAAAATGTGGTTTCTTACTTTAGTGTATGACACCCATATAAATATGTATATATATATATATATATATATATATATATATATATATATATATATATATATATATATATATATATATATATACATACACACACACACACACACACACACACATATATATATATATATATATATATATATATATATATCACAATCACATTTTAGACTTGCCTTACTCTACTTCCACCCATCATAACTTGACTCAGAACCGAACCCATTTTTCAACCATTCAACCTGAGAATCAGGACCTAGCCCACTTCTCCACCAGTCATGGTTCTCTCCAGAGACAAGCCAGTCATTTTTTTGACTCTGGGCTTCCTAATATCTTGCATTCACAGGACTCGCTAATGCTTTACATGGACACATTTTCAGACAAGAAAGGAGACAGAAGCATCAGTTTCCCTATCCCTGTTAGCAGGGATCTTGCTAGCATCAAATCCGTAGTACATAGAAATTGGGATATCATCACCAATAGCCAGGAGATTTCCAACAAATTGGGTACTACCCCACTGTTTGCACATAAGCGATCCAAACCTTTAAGAAATTCTTTTGAGAATAGAGACCCACCATTTCTTTTAACATAATTAAATATTCACAATGATTCTCCGGGCATGTTTTACTGTGGTACTTGTGAATACATTCTAATAGGAAATACTTTTACATTCCCTCATAATAACTTCAATATTTCTTTTAAAGGGCATTTTGATTGTAAAACCACAAATGTAGTCCATGCAGCCATTTGTGCATCTTGCCCTTCATTCTATGTGGGCAAAACTATTTGCAAACTGTCATCTCGTATTAAAGAACATGCTGCAGCTGTCAGGAATATGGATATGAAAAATGCACTTAGGAAACATTCCATTTTTTGCCCTTCTTTTTACAAATTCAGATTTATAGTATTGGATTATGTTGAAATGTTTTTGAGTGATACTAATACATTATTAGAAGTTAAAGAACTCCACTGGCAACTCAAATTAAATGCTAAATAACCCCCAGGTCTTAATGAAATGCTTAATATAAAATGTGCATTAAAATGGATACGCTAATTCTATACTATCTTGACAGTTGTCTCCTTACACTGTTCTTTTAATGTTCCCTTATTTCCCTTAGAGTCATGTTACAAATATTATAATGATTATACACTGCTTGCATTCCTCAGGTTGGTTTTCATAACAACCAAATAACCAGTTGAATTTATTGGATCTTTTAAAGTAGTATTAATAATATTGGTTATCTTGTCTTTTCTTATTGGCCAGCTACTTGCTTGCATACTCTTATTTAACTACTGCTCCGATGTTCATTGTTTTGTCTGATGAAGTTCTTCACACTAATAAAGAACGAAAGCTTTACACCTGCTCATGAAATTTGGTACTTCGTGTTTTTTATTTTTTATTCTTCTATATTTTGAAGTGTTTAAGTCGGATATATATATATATATATATATATATATATATATATATATATATATATATATATATATATATATATAGGCTTAGTTTTAAAATGTTGAAGACGGGTTTGGTGAACACAGATATGACAAACTGAAGCTGGCCAATTTCCATGTTGCCAAATGTTATGAAAGTGAGAGTACATATCAGCAAATGCAACTGTGCATTCGCTGATATGTACTCGATGTTATGTATAGAGATCACTGTACAGTGTGGATTGAGAAATATAACCCTTTCCTCAATGTAGTGCGATATCGGAGTTGGAATAGATAGTTTGCAGGGGGTGTGGGTTGCAGGAGAGTTTGCCCCCCTGTTAAAACATGAATGGTAGTGTAAGAGTTGAACTTCAACAGATTTAACATTTATGCCTAGTTAATATGCAGGCATTCGCAGTTTCCGTTCGATGTTTCATACTTTTTTTTTTTAACTTTGATTTTTTGATAGTAAACTATATATATATATATACATATATATATATATATATATATATATATATATATATATATATATATATATATATATACATACACTCACACACACACACACACACACATATTTATATGCCTGTGTGTGCATTCACAAACTATTCAAATACAGATACATGTACAGGTGACTGTACATATGAATGCCATTGAGTTTATAGTCATATATGCAATTATACAAGTACATCTTAGTGTGCATACATATGACACATGACTCCCAAGTTGGTGTGTACAGACATATTTTAACTAATTTACTGTATTCATATTAAATGCATGCCATATATTCTGGATGTGATGCTTTACAGATTCTCTGGTAAATGTCATGTTTCATACATGCATGTACATCAGATGGTATACATGCATTTAGCCCTCCATTACCTTGTCGAAAATGTCGAAAGCAGTGCAGCAGGTTCTCATATGTCTGAACCGGAGATAGTCGAAACACACAATACCCCCCCCTTTTTGACCCATGGTAGCACTTGTTTAGGTGGTAGAGCGGTCAGAAATGTTACATTCAGTGTTTCATATGACATTCTGACCGTTCGCTA
Organism: Protopterus annectens; assembly: GCF_019279795.1. Classification (NCBI taxonomy): domain Eukaryota; kingdom Metazoa; phylum Chordata; order Ceratodontiformes; family Protopteridae; genus Protopterus; species Protopterus annectens. The sequence goes on from NC_056739.1 coordinate 268,092,136, forward strand.
CTTTAAAATTCGACATTCCGGTTCGGAAAAACTAACGTTCGAAGATTCAGCTTCAGTTTCAGCGACTAAATGCATGTATACCACATCAGACATATGGTGATTCTTCAGGCATTTAAACCTGAAGCAAGTAAACCATATTTGTATGACCATACATTTTATTTATTATTTATTTATTTATTTGCAGTTGGTTTACCAGGATAGTCCATTGGGCCAAAAAGAGCCCGTTTTCAATGGAGTCCTGGGGAGAAAAGCTCCAAGAAACTAACAAACTAGGTACAAACAATAGACTGCTAATAAAAATAATACAATTGTAAAAGATACAAACATTTGAGTTCAAAATTCAGGAAACTTTCAACAATACAATCTAGTGAATGTGCAGTATTTATGCTGTGAAAAGTGATATTACTTTACACATACAGGGTGGTTATTTTGTAAGGAACATAAGCTTTATAACCACAACCCAAGCTGCGGAAGCCCTTACAAATGCCTTCTATGAACACCTCCAGGACTGCATGGATCAGCCAATCCCAAATAAAACCAAGACTCTTTCCACAAAGGGCAAACGTCCAGTCTGGTGGACCCCAGCCATTAACAAACTTTACAATAAGAGGAGAAAGCTATTACATGATAGAACAAAATCCATAAAAGGGAAGTCACCCCTGATCATTATTAGTAAAAAAATACGAGCACTCATAAAATCAACTAAGGCCAATTTTGAGAGAAAAATTGCCATGGATTCAAAGGACAATCATAAGGCCTTTTTCAGCTATGTTAGGAACCTGGGTGGAAACTCCCAGATATGCTCAGAATTAGTCCAAAATGATACAAAATCACTGAACCCACAGACATTGCCAACATACTGGCAGACAGGTTGAGTGCAAACTTCACCCCCCTCTCCACCCCCTAAAGGAGAGATAACTATCCCAGGGGAGTGTAGCCTCCCAGACATCTCAAATGCGCAAGTGAAAGCTGCTCTCTCTAAATCTAAAAACACAGCATCAATGGGACCGGATGGTGTCCCCGGCTGTGTGCTACATGAGCTAAATGAGGAATTAAACCCGCACATAAGGCAGCTGTTTAATCTCAGCCTTACTACAGGATACGTGCCCAAGGAGTGGCGTAAGGCAACTGTGGTCCCACTCCACAAAGGCGGTGCCTCTACAGACCCTGGTAATTACCGCCCCATAAGCTTAACAAGTCTAGTTTGCAAAGCTATGGAGAGGATCATAATGGAGCTCATAAACAAAGATATAGGGGACTTGCAGACATTGGACCCGACCCAGTTTGGCTTCGTCAAGGGCAGATCATGCCTTTGAACTTGGTCGACTTCTTCGAAACAGTCACCAAGGCCATTGATGAGGGAAAGGCAGTCCATACAGCCTACCTTGACCTTGCAAAGGCTTTCGACGCAATACCCCACTTGGGTATTGTAGAAAAACTAACCAGCTTAAATGTAAACCCATATGTCACAAGATGGGTTGCAAACTGGCTTAAGGACAGAACCCACAGGGTTAGAGTTGCTGGCGCTATGTCAGACTCCAAGCCGGTCACAAGTGGTGTCCCACAGGGCTCGGTCCTTGGCCCCCTATTGTTCGGCATCTACTTCTCAGAAGTACAGGCCAACATGGGAGGACTTTGGCTGACAAAGTTTGCAGATGACTGCAAACTGGGCGCCATAGTGAAAAGTGCATCGGACACGGATATCCTTCAGAAGGGACTCACGGAAACAGATAGCTGGTGCCAGAGCCATGGCCTGAAGTTAAACACCAAAAAATGTATAGTCATACCCTTCGGGAAAAACAAGGTAACCCCAAGCTACCATATAGGTGGCAATCCACTAAGCACAGAAGAGGTTATCAGGGACCTGGGGACCCAGGTTGACAGTGGCCTTTCTTTGACACTCACATTGCTAAAGTGGTTAGAAAGACCTTCTACATTCCCCACCTGATCATGAAGGGATTCACATCCAGATCTAGTGAGGTCACTGTTCACCTGTACTCTTCACTTATCAGACCAATGATCGAGTACAATGCCCCATTCGGGATGTATCTCACCCGACATCTGCAGCAATTGGAGAGACCCCAAAAGTTCCTCACCAAAAGGATAAAGGGACTCCAAAATCTGTCATATGCTGCCAGATTGAAGAAACTCCAGCTCTATTCAGTCGCATACCATCTGCTCAGAGGTGACATGTGCCTGACATACAAGGCCATGTCCAACCCGGAATTAATGGACATGCTCCACCTCAAAAAATCCAAATCCACCAAAACCACTAGAGCAAGCGACTTAAACCTTAGCACGGATATAAATAGGAAGTGCTGGAGGGATAGATTTATCACTCAGAGACTCCCTATGCTGTGGAATAAAATCCCGGTCCATGTGAGGCAGAGCACCTCGCTGGCTCTGTTCAAGAGAAATCTTGACCTGTGGATGGGAGATCGTAGGTTTACCCCGGGAATCATCTCTGTGTCACTGCTGGACAGAGGCACAACAAACTAATGGGTACAGTATTTTTCATATAAGGGGTGGCGTAAGCCACAAAACTTTGGGCTAGGCTTATAAATGCCTTAGGGCAGATAGCCTAGTATAAACCTATGAACCTATGAACCTATAAGGTACAGTCAGGTAAAATGAGTGTGAAAGAAGATGTAAATACCATATTTTTATGAGGGGTGGGAGCAAGAGCATTCCCATTGGGACCTTAGATACATATGAAGAGATTTTTTGAACATGTAATGACTGGAAGTGGTGCAAATGGATGGTGGGAGTAAGTTCCAGAGACGAGCTAGGTTAAAGGATAGTAAGTTTTTGCCTGGGGGACGAATTGGTTTATGTACTTGTAGTAGGTTTTGATTGTTTGACCTTAAAACTCTATCGGGTATGTGCATCTTGAAGGCAGAAGACAGGGAGGGACAGAGAGATGGGATGAGAATGAGCTTGTGGGCTAAAGTTAGCTGAGTATAGTTGAGTTGATTTGGTAGTTCAAGCCAATTTAGTTTTTGGAGAGAGGAACAGTGGTGGGTGAAGGACCTGTGGCTGTTAGCGAACTTCGCGATTTTGTTGTAACAAGAGGAAAGTTGTTTTTTTTAGAGAGGACTGAAGATTAGTTAGCAGAGGGGCTCCGTAGAGAAGGGAGGGGATAAGAAAGGAAGAAGAGAGAGTGATTTTAGAGGAGCTTGTGAGGTACTGTTTCTGACGATAGAGCATGCCTAGTTTTTGATGTTTTTTTTTAATATTTAGTTGTAGATGGGAGTTGAAATTAAGCTGGCTGTCAATTTGGACACCAAGTAACTTGGTTTCAGACACCAGTTCCAGGGATGAATTATTTTGACTAGTAATCAAGAATGTGTTCATATCGAAAGGAGTAGTTTTTGAGGGGGTAAATACCATTAGTTTAGTTTTGGAGGCATTGAGTGCTAGGTGGTTTATTTTCATCCAATGTTCAGTAATTGAAAAAGCTTCTTGTGTAAGCTTTAGGAGCATAGAGGAAGATGTGGCAGAGCAGATAATGGTAGAATCATCTGCATATTGGATGATGTTAGAGAATGGAATGGATTTGCGGAAATCATTTATAAATATATTGAAAAGAAGGGGACCAAGAATGGAGCCTTGGGGAACTCGTGGGGTACTAAGAAAAGAGGAAGTGGCCTTTTTCCATTTTACAGCTTGGAATCTGTTTGATAGATAGCTGGAGAACCAGTTCACGGAGGAGGGAGAAAGGTTAAGTTTTGAAAGTTTAGTTAAGAGCAGGCTGTGTGAGATAGTGTCGAAGGCCTTAGAGAGGTCAAGTAGTAGGGTAGAGACAATTTGGCCAGAGTCACGTGCTTTATTAACAGTCTCAAGATAGTGTATACATGACTCACTTAATAACTCTGAAAGCCACATTAATGTGAATTAGTACATTTCATACCATGATGTAAAAGCACCTGAATCCCATGATCATTAACTCAGTTCTGAGAGTCACTCTACCACTGAACTGAGGTAACTGTGATCTTGGAGTGAAAAGTCCTCACATTGCAAGGAATCAAAGAAGGAGATCTACATAACAATGACTTTAAAAAGCACACTCAACTATGTGTATATAATATTTAATGTATTGTGTTATATATCTCAGGTGTAAACTTCAGTTTAGTAAATAATTTCTTAATGTATTACAGAAAGTACAATCATGTCATCAGATGTATACACATTTGGTGCTATAGAATTTCTGCATTATACACTTTGTAATAGTGCACACATTATATTATGTTATATATTTTGGGTGGGAGGTTGGCATAATGGTTAAGGTGGAGGGTTTGATTCTCACGTGGAGTAATTGGTTCGGCTTAAAATGGCCCACAAGGTCAGTTAGCCTAGTACTAATCTATGAACGTATGAAACTATGGTATATATTGTATTTTGTATCTCAACAATGTATTTTATGTACTTCATATACTACATGCATTCATTTACATGTACATCAACATATTGCAAAACTCAAAAAAAATCTAAGATCAACACTATCACAAAAGGAAACATGCAGTTTCCTTTTGCAATACATTCATCAAAACCTCACCATATATTCAGACCAATAGCAGTAGTGTTATGAAAAGGCTTTTCAAAGGTAAGCTGCAAGGCTAAGGTTAGGGGTATGGGCATTAGTAAGGTGGGGGGGGGATGTTACCCTCTGTGTGGGAACAGTTTCATGCTGATATGATAGCGAACACTAGAGTATAGTTGGCTTCCTGTGTTTTTGTGCTGCAAAACCTCTACTGCTGACTTTTTTGTTTTATGCTGGTTTTAATCGCAGAACTATTATTTCATCCACTATTATTTGGTCTTGTCACTGTATAGCCATAACTATTTGGATACTCACAGACAACATTCTTCTTGTAATGGACAAGATTCAAATTACCAGAGCAACATTTATTGACCTCACCAGAGCCTTTGATCTTGATCATTCAATTGTCCTAGACCATCTCACTGAAATAAGCATTTCTGATGACACACTGTCCTGCTTAAAAAACTAACCTCTCTAACCTATACTTCTCAGTGAATTTCAACTCATCATCCTCTCCATCAGTCCCTCTGCAGAAAGGTTCATAGGTGTGTACTAGGCTAATGGCACTGGAGCCTTTACAAGCCTTGCCCATAGAAGTGCCCTGGCATCGTGCCACCCAACGTTAGTTCCCAGTGCTTCTATCAAGTAGAGCCACTGGAGTGATCCCCGGGGTGAACATACTATTACCCATCCACTCATCAAGATTCCTCTTGAAGAGGAACAGCGAAGTGCTCTACTCGACATGTATGGGAAGTCCATTCCAGAGCATGGGCAGTCTCTGGGTTACAAGCCTGTCCCTCCAGTATGTTCTGTTGATTGTGGTAATGAGGTTGTGGTCTCTGGAGTGTGTGGTGTAGAGGGATTGGGATTTCTTTAGATGTAGCATTTATAACAGAGCTGGGTCAGACATGGCTTTGTAAGTCAAGCATAGATTGCCTCTAAGTAGGCGATATGAGACAGAGAATAGCTGGAGTCTTTTGAGTCTGTCCATGTAGGACATGTGTTTAATGCCTAGGATCCTCTTCGTGAGGTACTTTTGTGGCCTCTCCAACTGTTGCATGTGTCTAGTGAGGTGCATGCTAAATGAGGCATTGTACTCGATGATTGGTCTAATGAGGGAAGAGTAGAGAGAGACGATGAGATCTTTCTTCCTGATTGCAAAACCCTTGGTAATGAGATCTGCCACATAGAAGGACTTTCTGACCACAGTGTCAAATGTGGTGGTCGAAGGAGAGGTTGCTGTCAAGTCCCCAGATCTCTTATAATGGCTTCAGTGTTCAGTGGGCTCCCATCAATGTGGTAATTAGTGGGAACTGAGTTTTTACCATTTTTTGACATTAAGCTTAAGTCCATGGTTTTGACACCAGTCATTGGTCTCAGTGAGGCCTTTCTGTAGGATGTCTGCATCACTTGTGGAGTTAATAATGGCTCCCAGCTTACAGTCATCTGTGAACTTGGTTTGTGTTGGCCTGGACTTCTGAGAAGTAGATGCCAAGCAGGAGAGGACCCAGGACCAATCCCTGTGGGACTCTCCTCGTGACTGGTCAGCAGTCTGTCTTGGAGTCCACTACTTTCACACTGTGTTCTATCTGTGAGCCAGTTTGCAACCCACCTAGTGATATAGGGGTTGATGCCTAGTTTGGTGAGTTTATCAATAATTCCTGAGTGAGGAATGGTATTAAAGGCCTTGGCCAGATCGATGTAGGCTGTATGCACTGCCTTACCTTCATCCACAGCCCTGGTGACTGACTCAAATATGTCAACCAGGTTGAGCAGGCATGATCTCCCTTTCACAAAGCCAAATTGTGTGGGGTCTAGAGTTTGGAGATTTCCTATATCTTTGTTAATCAGGTCCATGATGATACGGTCCACAGGCTCCATAGGCATATCAGACTTGTCAGGCTAATGGGGTGATAATTCCCAGGTTCTGTAGTCGCTCCCCAGATCTCTTACAGCCACACAAATATAGTGCCATTTCACTTTGTAATTTATGTAAAATACAGCCAGGGATATAATCAGGTCCCATGGAAGCTGTATTCTTGGCCTTGGACAATGCAGATTTAACCTGTGCTGCAGTAATGCTGGGTACCTGGCATTCTTCCGGTATTGTGATTGGTCCTTTGGGGGGTAAAGTTGGCAATGAATCTGTCGGCCAGTATGTTGACAATATCTGTTGGCTCAGTATAGGAGGTACCATTGTGCAGTAACTCAGAGCAAATCTGGGTATTGCTGTGGAGATTCTTGATATAACGGTAGAAAGCTTTGTGGCTGTTTTTAGTGTCTGCCTCAACTCTGCCTTCATTGTTGGCTTTAGAGGATTTGATGAGGGCTCTCAACTTTTTGTTGAGGCTAATAAGGGAGTTTTTCCAGTCTTGGGACTTCACCTTTTTCTGCAATAATTTCTTCCTTCTGTTGTAGAGTTTATTAATGGCAGGAAACCACCAGATTGGCTTCCTTTTTTTGGAGGAGAGTGTCTTGGTTCTGTTGGGTATGGATAGTTCCATGCATTTATGTACATGTTCGTACAGTGCATTGGTGTATGATTCGGCAGACATGCAGCTATTTTCCATTGGCATGGGTGCCATGAAGTTAGCCACCTCTGTTTTTAGGAGTCTACAGTCAGCTTTGGAGAAGATCTATTCTGGCACCACTCCTCTGTCTATCCACATTAACAAACTTCCTTTAGACTTATCCCATCCTCCTTTCCTGCTTTATGCTGATGACATGGTCCTTTTCCACTCCAAGCACTCTCTGTCTTCCTTTGAACTCAACCTTCAGGCTGATTATCATGCCATTATTCAATGGGTCACTGATAAACAATCACTGCTTAACTCCTCTAAAACAAAAACAATGCCTTAAGAACTAGGCAAAAGCTCAGTTCTACCTCCAGACCTCTAAAATCCACAATCATCTTTATAACACTGTTGAAAATGTCACTCCATTCAAATACCTAGGGATTTGGTTGGACCTTGTACTAGTCCGTTTACTTGAAAATCTGAGGTTAATACAGGAGTAGAAATGACACAAGACACCAAGGCTCAAACTTAACAATTTATTAAGCAAAACTTTCTCTAAATGTACAGTAAAGCTAATACTAAATAAACAGAAAAACTAATAAATCATGTATTTACAAGCATATGCATAAACAAAATCATCTTTGCCACTGATAGGGAAACTTCAAATCCTATCCAGTGCAGCTATCTGTTCAGTCAAGGCAAGGCCGACACTGGCGAAATGTCTCTAAGCTCAGTTCAGGCTGGTGCTGTGATCAAATCCGGATGCTGATGATGATTTTCATCTTAGCCTTTGAGCTTTTATAGTCTTTATGAGTTGATAGAATATTGTAGAAAGATCTGACATTACAGGCTCATCATGAGTTGATGGAATATTTTAGAAAATTACAGATCATTTCCTAAGTTGTAAACAAGTCTCGTAATGTCTGGTCTTGTGCCCTACTTCCCTTTTCAGAGAACACTTAGCTCACAACCTTGTGATATAGTTCCTCTTTGAAATCCCCACATTCTGGTAAACATCTTTTAAGCTGATAAACAACTTATAGGTTAACAAAAGTTCAGTAATACCAGTAATCAGTGAGCAAGGCCTGCTCTTAGGCATATTGTATGTTTACAATATTAGCAGCATATAGTGATGTAGTGGCATATCAAGAACTAGCAATAATCAATCTAGCAATAATTAAACATACACAGTGATATGTGGCTCGAGGCATAGCAAAAACTGGTAGACTGTGTGGATCCGTCACAGGCCACCCCTTGCATCGAGCAACGTACGCTGTGTATCCCTTATAATGGTTAAAACTGGCAACATCAGTTTGTACCTTTTCATTACTTTACAATAAATGCAGCATGATATTATTCAAAATAACACAGAAATTATTGTGGTCAAAAGTAAAGGATGCAATAACAAATTAAACCACACTGAAGCCTTAGATGACCACATAAAAACATCATACCAATGCAAAACAGTTATATCCTGTATTTTATTTGCAATTATTACAATGGTACCTTTATCTTTAATCATTTTAATTACTGTTTGATGCGCATCATTTAGTGTTTTATTTAGAAGTTGCAACACTGTTTGTCCTTCCTGCTTAATCGGTTGAAAGTCCGGGTGGACTAGAGAAGGCCACTTAAAAGTGTGTAGTGGTTCTATGCTAGCATTAAATATGACGTCCATCCATCTAGTCAGTCTAATCAATTTTCCAGTACAAAAATCAATAATTGCATGGATATTACTTTTACAGTATGCTCTACCAGTTGTGATCATTTTATCACTCCAGGCTAATTTACAGGAGGATATCACACAGTGGTATTATTTAGCTGGTAGACGTCCGTACCATTTACTACATACCTGTGCCAGGTGCATTTCCCAGTTTCATTATGTAAGCATGGGTGAGGCTTTTTTTTTTTTACTATCATGCATACCCACCCCTGGGGCCAGGTTTCACAACCTGTCACATCAACGGGTACATCATTATAATCAATCAAAGTAGATTCAATTTGAGGTACCCACCAATTATTTTCAAATTACAAGGGCAATGCAACAAATGGACAGACCTGCTTTGTTCCTTTTTTACTAGCAAGATAGGCAAAAATCAGTATACAAGACTTATTTTTACATGCAAAATCTATTGGCTTTAACCAATGATACAGTTGCAGTTCCTTTTGCCAATGGGCTGCCTTTTTAGCCCCCCAAGTTTGAGTGAATTGCAAATATTGCTGGTTGGCAGCCAACTGAGATAAGATACAAAAAGTCTGATTTACTTCTGCTGTGAGGTTATTTAAAATCTGTTCCGTATATGTATTTGTATGTTTAATCCATCTCCATAAGACAGTTTGAGTTAAAATACCGTCCACAGTTCTTTGTCCCAGCTCGGGATCATGGTCTGCTAGTAGCTTAAAGGCCATATTTAGGTCAGTGCCCAAACGGCTCAATTTGCTACGTAGGGTATCTATATCTACACTGTTTAAGAATCCAGTTCCTGTTCCGACTGCACCTAGTGCAGTACCAAGAATACCTGTAACATCACGTTTACTTCTTTTATATTTGTAATGTTTGTACTTGATATGCAAAGAATCAACCGGCCATAATTTTACAATGTGGATAATATCAACTGCTGACATGTTAACTATTATTTTAATATGTTGTATAACTCTAGCACTACTTACAGTTTTACATCCTCTGGTATATTTTACCACATGTCCCAAACCATTAAATACAGTTGAACTATTGTCCATGGCATATATCTCCAAATCCGGAGATAGGGTTTCCGCGGTGTTATTTTCCCTTTGAAATTCAGCTATGCAGGAGGAATCTAATGGAGACTTGGCTAAAGGAAATCCCAACTCGTTTAGCCTTTGGTACAAACCTCCAAAAGGGTTGGAAACACATTTTTCAGGATGTCTATCACAGTTCAGTCTACATACAGTTGTAATGTTTTCCGTCTGAGTGATGTTCCAAGTTAAGGCAGGCTTGGGTGTTACCGCATATAGATGGTCTCCCAATTTTTAATAAAAGTCACAGTTGGCTGTTAAATTTGCAACATCTTCCCCTTTGAATAGAGGGATAGGATCAAGACAGTTATATGGCCCATCTAAGTGTTGTCATCGGAAAAGGTTGGCTCCTTCCCAAACAGTGGCAATAATCTATGGAGAGGAAAGTACAATGGTTGTTTAGCAGAATCAAGTAATACTAAAACAGTATCACCAGGTCCATCACAAATTACTGTCCCATGTTCATTTGGCTGATTGGGTGTGGTCACTATAACTTTTATTCCCAGCCACTTGCTTGGTTTAGTATCACAGTCTTGTAATAAAATGACAGCATCTTGATGCATACAAATATTTACTAAAGGTTGTCCTTTCTGAATCAGTTGTGTCTTGTTATCTAAATTGATAGCCTTCACTATCACTTCTCGTTCTGGCTCCCATAATGTAAAAACCTCCCAACTTTCTCCTAATAGCCCTTTTTGCCCCCAGTGCCAATTTTCTGGGAGAGAGAGTTTCCAGCCTGTCTCAACTAATGCCATATTTTGTGCTGGCACCCTTTGTTCAGTCAATTCACATAGCCATAACTGAGTTTGATCAGTATTTGTCAAAAGAGGGTATATGGCATTTGGATTCAGCTTTTCTATTTTCAAAACACAGCAGTTGGATCGAATGTCATTCATATGCATTTGCAAGGGAGTTCCTTGATGCTTCCGGGGTCTGTTATTTAGCTGACTCACAACTAATTCTAATACCTTTGCCCAGCCTCGCAACGTTTCATCATTTGTGTTCTTTTGAATTTGTTCTTTAAGGAGCCCGTTATACCTTTCAATTAATCCAGCAGCTTGGGGATGATATGGGATATGCAGCACCCATCAAACTCCATTTTTCTTTGCCCATTCTTGAACCTCTGCTTCGGTAAAGTGGCTGCCTTGGTCACTTTGGATTTCAGTGGGAATCCCATATGTCACACATACTTTATTCAATCCTTTTAACACTGCTTGCTGGTTTGCCTTTTTGCATGGGGACACCATTAGTAATCCTGAATAAGTGTCCACCATCGTCAGGCAGTATTGCTGATTTTGATCTAGTGGTAAAGGACCAATAAAGTCTACTTGCCAAATTTGTGCTGGACGACTGCCTCTGTGAATGTGTCCACATGCTTCTGCTTGCAGTTGCTTTTGTTTATTTCTTTGACAGATTTTACACTGCTTTATAACATCTGTAGTTATCTCCTTATTTAACTGCATACCATGCCTTCGTGCCCATTTGATTGTCGCATCTCTTCCCAAATGCCCACTGCGATCATGGGCCCATCTTGCCATACTAGCACTTTCGGCTTTCTCTTCAGCAACACGTACCACGGCCATCTTATCTACCTGCTGGTTATGCCTCCTTTCATTTGTTACAAGTGATGCATGGGCATCTATATGTCCAACACTGATTTTGCATTGTTGAGCTTTTTCCCAAATCCGTTGCCAGTCTTCTGAACCTCCCCATAGAGGTCTGCCATGGATCTTCCAATCCTGTTGTTGCCAGGCAGGTAACCAGGTTGTTAATCCCTTAAAGACTGCCCAGCTGTCAGTATAGATGTATGCTTCATCTCCAGGTGATAAACTATCGATGACCAGGGCAACAGCTCGTAATTCTGCCTGATTATTTGAACCAGCAGTACCTTCGTCAAATAACACAGTTTCTGTTTGTGGGCAATAAGCCACTGCAGTCCAGGTCCTACCATTTGATTCAATTTTGGCAGAACCATCAGTAAACCATGCAAATTTTTGTTTTTCTGCATCTAAATTATCAAATGGCAATGCTTTAGTTATTGGAGACTGTGGAAGCTCATGTCGCTGTTGTTTTATCGCATCAGCATCATCCAGAATTACCAGTCCTGCCAACTGTTGTTGTACCTGAGACACTCCAGGCACGATGTTGGCCCTTTCCTGTAAATACCACTTCCACTTCTGTACGGTTAAGATTGTGCTATCAGGGTTTTCATCAAAGTATTGTCTCGTAACCACCCCTGGATTGGGTAGTCTATCCTAACTGTCACTGTTTGTTGTTTAGTTATTCCTTCCACATGAATCAATGCTGTGTACACCGCCAGTACATGCTGCTCAAGGGGGCTATATCTCACCTGTGCTCCAGTCAGGGATTTGGACCAAAATCCCAAGGGTCTCTTTTTCCCAGTGTCATCCTTCTGCCACAGCCCCCAAGACATAACATTATTGGCAACTGTTACTTCAAGGATGAAAGGTTGTTGTGGATCAACTGGGCCCAGCCCCACGCTCTGCCGTAGAGCTTTTTTTGCTTCTTCAAAAGCCGTTTGTTGCTTGGGACCCCACGGAAAGTCACATTTTTTCCTAGTTACATAGTGAAAGGGTCGCAAAATCAGTCCGAGGTGAGGTACAAATGCTCTCCAAAAACCCATTACTCCCAAAAAGGCCTGTGCCTGCTGTTTCATTTTCAGGACAAAAATTTTCTGGATACTCTCCAGCGCTGCTGCAGGAATTGCCCTTTTCGCTCCATTCCAAATCATACCAAGGAATTTTACTGATGTCCCTTGTTGTGTTTTATTTTCATTTATAGCACACCCTCTGTTCTGAAGGTGCTGAATTACAGTTTTTAGTGCGATATCAACATCAGATTTATCTCCAGTAATCATTATGTCATCAATGTAATGAAAAATAGTCCCTTTGTCCAGCTGTAACTTGGCTAGGTCTCTAGCCACTAGTCCATGACACAGGGTAGGGCTGTGCAGATATCCTTGAGGTAACAATTGGAAGGTATACTGCCTCCCCTCCCACGTAAAAGCGAATTGGGCTCTGCTTTCTTCTGCTATTGGAATGGAGAAGAAGGCATTTGCCAAGTCCAAAACTGCATGATATGGTCCAGCAGACGAAGACAATCTTTCCACGATCGTAACAATGTCTGGAACAGCTGCCGCTAAGGGTGGGGCCACCTTGTTCAGACCCCGATAATCTACGGTCATTCGCCATAATCCATCAGGTTTCCTTACTGGCCACACCGGACTGTTGAATGGACTCACTGTTGGCTCAAGTATGCCAACCCGAAGCAGTTCTTGGATAGTTTCAGTGATCTCAGCGTGCCCACCTGGGATACGATATTGTTTGATGTTCACTATTGTTTTAGGCATGGGAATATAAAGCGGTTCCCACTTAGCATTGCCTTGAACTACAGCCTTAACTGCATTGACTGAACAATGCCGCACTCCAAACCTAAATGGCCCTACAGTGGTTTCCAAAGTTCTACCCTTTAACACATCTATTCCTAAAATGTGTTCAGGTACTGGAGCTATTACTGCTTCAATGTAAATTGGAATACCATCCCCAAAAGCTATCTTAATCTTGGTTTTGGTACCTAGTGTCTTTGCCCCTCCATAACCATCAATTTCTACATACTGTCCACGAAATCTACGGGGGTTGCCTGCAAAAATGGTTACTTCTGATCCTGTGTCTACCAGAGCCATCACATGTTGTGGCCCTCCTCTCCAAAAAAATGGTAAGGGGTACGTAAGGGCGTCGGTCCCCAGGTGTAATTGCTCTTACTGTATCCCCAAGCTACTGGGGACCTGCCTACTAGTCAATTTGTATCTGTTTTTTCGACCGGGGTTCTCCATCCCTTTCCTCCCCAGTCTCTCTCATCATTAAATTCCCCCTTTTGCCACTGTGCTAGCTCCTCATCGGTAGGGGTGTCAGGATACAATTGATTCCATCCTACCTTCCCTTCAGTGGTACTCCTGGTTGGACTTTTTGTAGGGGTTTGCTTTTTACTTTCAGAACTTGAACCTTTTTCTTTTTGTTTTTGCTTCCACTTTTTATATAACTCTTCAGTAGCTATCCCATCTATTTCCGCAGCTTCAACCCCCCACTTTAACAGATCCAAAAACATTTGCTTTCTTGTAACTTTCTCTCCAGATTTATCTTTTGATCTCTCCGCATTTGCCTTTCTAGCTCTTCTCTGTTCTTTTTCTTCCACTAATTCTGCCATTTGATTTAGAGTGGCTATTACGTCCCATATCTGCTGACCTACACAGCCTGCCAGGGCAGCCATCAGCTGCCTTTTTCACCACTGTGGTGCATTTTTGATTAATTTGCTCCTCATATTGCTAGTCATAATTTGTGCATCTGGTCCTCTCGGAAGCACTAATACCTCATCCCTCAATTCCATTGAGTAAACGGTAGCCAACATAGCCATTTCTCTTAACTGCTGTATTGCCTCTGCTATTGTTTTCCAAGGCTTATGTTCATCAGCTACTGCCGTAGCATTGGGCCAAGTAGCGCGGAAAGCCGAGGCTAACCACACCACCAGTGTATTCACCTGGGAATCACCATGATCTACATTGTTTACTATTTGCTTTAAATGCGGGTGAAACACCAGACATGCACATTGATGCATCTCTTCAGCATTTAGAGACACCGCTTCTCCCCCTGTGTCCCAAACCCGAAGAAACCATGCTAAAACAGTTTCCCCTGGCAATTGCTTATAGATTTGGATTATATTCAATAATTCAGCTTGAGTATAACTCCGTACCTCAACCCATTGTTGTGGCACTTCCCCCCCCAGTCCACTGTCCCTTTTTCTCAATAACTGGGCGCGCCTCCACTGACGGAGAATTTACTATTTCAAAATCACTATTGCCCTCATCCGTAGAGGGGAGATCACCTTCCCACTCCTCAGGATCAAACTCTGCCTTACACAGCAAAGCACGAACCCGAGGCCTTGAGGGCAGATGGTGTAGTTTTCTCCCGTTTCATTGTCTACGCTGTTGAATTATTCGAGTAGCTAGAGTCACTGAATTAGATTTCCAGTGTTCAGCTTCCTCCCCTACTTTAACAAGTGTCATGTTTGCCTTCTCCAAGGCATCTCTATCCAATCTATGTGTGTGTGTGAGTTCTTTACATTGTTCTTCTAATTCTAAAACTTTTTCTTTTAGTGACTCTACATCTCTGTCTAATTCCTGAATTGCTTCAAAGAACAGCCATCTGGCTGCTCCCACCCCTTCCTTCACCTTTTTCCCCTTATCATCCAATTTTAACCCCTCTAAAGCTCTAACTAGACTATCAGGGTCTGCCTTAGGTCTTTCCTGCAAGGGTTTTGGGAAAGGAGGAGGTGAAACTTGACTCAATACCTTAGCAAGAGGATCCCACTTCCCAAATAATGCTGTCAAAGTAGCATCAACGCCCAACTTATTTGGGGTGCCTAATGCGGCATCCTTCGTACCTATGCCTAGGTGTTTTAAAGGAAAAAACATTGGTTGTTGTTGTTGTGACATTTCCACTGTAAACCCCAGATCCTGCCGACTACGCCAAGTGTACTAATCCGTTATTTTAAAATCTGAGGTTAATACAGGAGTAGAAATGACACAAGACACCAAGGCTCAAACGTAACAATTTATTAAGCTAAACTTTTCTAAATAAACAGTAAAGCTACTACTAGATAAACAGAAATTCTAATAAATCATGTACTTACAAGCATATGCATAAACAAAATCATCTTTGCCACTGATAGGGAAACTTCAAATCCTATCCAGTGCAGCTATCTGTTCAGTCAAGGCAAGGCCAACACTGGCGAAATGTCTCTAAGCTCAGTTCAGGCTGGTGCTGTGATCAAATCCGGATGCTGATGATGATTTTCATCTTAGCCTTTGAGCTTTTATAGTCTTTTTGAGTTGATAGAATATTGTAGAAAGATCTGACATTACAGGCTCATCATGAGTTGATGGAATATTTTAGAAAATTACAGATCATTTCCTAAGTTGTAAACAAGTCTCGTAATGTCTGGTCTTGTGCCCTACTTCCCTTTTCCAGAGAACAGTTAGCTCACAACCTTGTGATATAGTTCCTCTTTGAAATCCCCACATTCTGGTAAACATCTTTTAAGCTGATAAATAACTTATAGGTTAACAAAAGTTCAGTAATACCAGTAATCAGTGAGCAAGGCCTGCTCTTAAGCATATTTTATTTTTACAATATTAGCAGCATATAGTGATGTAGTGGCATATCAAGAACTAGCAATAATCAATCTAGCAATAATTAAACATACACAGTGATATGTGGCTCGAGGCATAGCAAAAACTGGTAGACTGTGTGGATCCGTCCCAGACCTCTTCCTAAATTTCCAGCTCCACCTGGACTACACATACACAAAAATTAACTCTTCCCTAGTCTTGGCTAATAGTATCTCCCATTTTCTATCCAGATCCTATAGAACTCAGTAGGTAAAGGTCCCTTACTGGCTCAGCTATAATATTGTCTTAGCCTAACTGCTACAGCTTGTAAAAGAAATACATCCACTATTCTGTCCATTTCAAATGCTATTTCCAGATTCATCACTCTCTCCCCAAGAAATGAACACCACTACAAAAGCTAACTGGCTACCTGTGAAACAACATGCTGACTTTCTACCTGCCTCTGAACTATTTACATTTATCAAAAATGATACCTTCCTTCCACTAGCTTCAAGACTATTCAGAGCTGTCCCAATATACAACCTCAGCCATTTTAACCATGTATGTCCTTCTCCTCCAAACTAGGCTTCACTGCACACACCATGCTTTCTTAGTAGTTGGTTCTAAACTGTGGGAATCTCTCCCCTCTTTCTTAAAGATCATTTCTCTCATCTCAATTTACATTCACAAATAAAAGGACATTTTAAGAATCTTGGAAAATGTAACTGCTATCTGCCTGCTCATATAAATTAACCTTTTCATTCCCTTTTTCTGTTTACATACCTTACTCTGACTCAATTTTTGTTTCAGCAAGCCAGCTCTGAAGCCATTCTACATATAATGCATGTATATATTGTGTTTTTTTTCAATCACTCTGTATATGATGTAATTTATATATTGTCTTTTTACCCTCATGCCAGCTATGATATTCAGTTTGTATATAATATATGTATATGTTGCATTTTGTCATTTACTCTGTATATAATGTCATGTATCTACTGTGTTTTCTCCAGGCTAAGACTGAAATGGGTCCAGTGGTATCAGTGCTCAACCCTGGTTAACAAATTAAAAAGAAAATAAAACCAATGTTGCTGCTCAGATGTTCCATAGAGTAGAAAGTCATTATTTAGTTGTGACTGGGGATATGCTGTTCAGTTTTTATGCATTCATCCACAACTGCAAGGATGTAATTTATGGCTACTCTTTCTTCTGTACTCCAATGGCAGATAGTGTTGGGAGGCTTCATTTGCATACCTACTGAGTTCCTGGAGTCTTCCAGGTACATAGTAGTAGTAGGTTTGCATTCCATGGTGTCTGAGGGACTGTTGTGAATTGCATATGGTGTAGAGTAAGTGTGCTTTACTGAGTTATAGCCATAAACAATTGAGCACCATATTTATGAAGACCAAGCACACACAAACTCAAAGACAGATGCATTTATTCATGTCTGTAAGCAAATACATCTATTCATCTATCATTATCATGGGGGTTGGAACCATAGGGCAATAGCCCCCCCACCCCTGCCCACTGTCAAAAGCTGCCCAATGTGCCTTCAAACTGTTGTTAGAGTAGTGATTACATGGAATCATTCACACTGGCATTTCTGTGGTAACCTCAAGCTCAGGCAGCTGGAAAAATACAATTTGATTAATAAATCATCTTTTTTTTCCTGTCCAAGCTCACGGTTACCTTGGAAATGCCTATGCATGTGTTTCTGAGGCCTACTGATCAACATTTTTTAATAAGAATTTTAATTAAAGCCACAAATAACAGGCGAATGGAGGCTCAAAATGAGGGACAATTTTCAACTATTACTAATCCATTTAAAATTTTAACAGAACAGGTTTTACATCAACATGCATTTTTCTGAACAATGGACATATTGAAACTTTAATGTCTGGCATTAGTGACCAACTGTAACCCTTTGCATACCTCTCAACTTTTGCTTAAGAATTCTTGACAAAGCCAAAAATAATGGGGGGATAAAGGGCAAAAAATCAGGGACATATTTTAAATATTGCTCTTATAAAATTAGAAAGCTGCTAGAACAAGTTTTATATTAGCATGTGTTTTACTGAAGGACATAAAGACTCAGACTCAAATGTTTTATTACTCAGTGAGCTCAAACCTCAATAGTTTGCCAGAAAACCACAGATTTTATGAGGAACAGACCAAAAATATGAGACAACAATGTGGACATTCTGTGAAATTCTGTAGAGTTGAGAGGTTTGATTCTGAGTGACTTACCAGAAAATAAAGAAGTTATGTTCTTACAATAACATTCCATCTGTGTTGTTGATCTCCATTCATTCATTACTGATGGGTGTCGGTTCCGTCCTCGGAACCAAGTCGGACATTATACCAAGCTTGCACCAGCCAAAAAACTCTTGAGCTAAGTCCTTACCCATAGTGCCTCTCTCCATATTACCTCAGATCAAGTTTTCCCATAAGGAAAGGATAGACCACAGAGAGAAAAGCGGAGGCTTTTTCTGAGCAACTGCCTTATCCTAGGATAGGACCATAGCCGAACCTCCAAGAGTCTTCTGGAGGGGGTTGGTGGGTGGGTCGTAATGAATGAATGAAGATCAACAACACAGATGGAACATTATGGTAAGAACATAACTTCTTTATCTGATGTTGTTAATCTTCATTCATTCCTTACTGATGGGACAGATTCCCTAGCTACCTTGCTTCCTGGAAGGCCCTATGGAAGAATATTACTGAGTACCATTGAACCAAAGGATGATCTCCCTCTGGAGACCATATCCAATTTATAGTGAGCGATAAATGTATGAGGAGAGGCCCATGTTGCTGCCGCACAAATGTCATCCATGGACGCTCTTGCATGAAAAGCAACAGACGTTGCAACTAATCTCGTGGAATGTGCTTTGATTTTAGAAGGTAAAGAAGCCTTGTTTCGTACATAAATAAAGGAAATCCACTCTCTCAACCATTTGGACAATGTAACCTTAGAAACTGTTTTTCCCAGTTTTGGTCCTGAGTATGATATGAACAATTGGTCAGACGTTCGTATGGGTTTAGATCTATCAAAATAAAAATGGAGTTGTCTGTGCACATCAATCAAACGCAACATATACTCTCCTTTGTTTGAGAAATTTGTGAAGAAGACTGATAGATCAATCATCTGATTAATTGACAAGTTAGAGATAACCTTAGGTAAAAAGGAAGGGTTTGTCCATAGTGGTACCCTGTCCTTATGGAAGACCATGTAGGGATGTTTAATAGATAATGCCTGTAACTCAGAAATTTGTCTAGCTGAAGTAATGGCTACTAAGAATAAGGTTTTCCAGGACAAAAATTTTAGGTCACAATTGGCAGAAGATTCAAAGGGAGGGCGAGTCAAGGCTTGTAAAATCAATGTCAAATTCCATGGTTCAATTGGTTGTTAGAAGGGGGGGTCTAATGTGATGTGTAAAACCCCCATCAAAAAGGTTTTACAGAGACAGTGAGAGATTAAGGATGAGTCTTCAAAACCATTGTGGAAGTTAGAAATTGCTGCAAGGTGTGAAGATTCGATAGGTAGTCTAAAACCATTGCTATCGGTGCAGAGAAGGGATTTACTCCTTTGTCATGAGACCATAGAATAAATCTCTTCCATTTGCTGAAGTAAAGTTTCTTGGTGGAAGGTTTATGGGAAGCCAGAAGGATGTTGCAGACAGGACAGGACAAGTTGTTCTGCCTGGCAATCACCGGAAGTGGAGGAACCAAGCTGTCAGCTTGAGGTTTGATAAATTTGGGTATGTAAATCCCTGTGGATGTGATAGTAGTTCCAGAGCTGGTTCCAGAATCCAAGGTTGCTGTAGTAGGTGAGGCCAAAGGAAGGGGGACCAAATTTGTTGTGGCCAGTAGGGAGCAATGAGGATCACTTTGCTTCTCAAATGATGGGCCTTCATCAAAAATTTGGGAATCAGAGGTATTGGTAGGTAGGCATAAAGAAGTCCTGCAGGCCAATTGTGTACAAGAGCATCCCCCAGGGACTCCACCTTTGGGGGGATCAGGACAAAGTAGCTGCTGCATTTGTGGTTTAAGGAGGATGTGAATAAGTCACAGTAAGGCTGGCCCCAGCAATGGAAAATCTTCTTCACTATTGCAGGATTCAGGGACCAGTCATGAGGCAGGAGAATGCACCTGCTCAACTTGTCTGCTATCATGTTGGAGTTCCCAGGAATGTGCGTTGGTATCGGAAAGCTGTCGGAAGCAATCGCCCATTGTCAAATCTTCATTGCCTCTCGACACAATGGGTAGGACTTGGATCCACCTTGTTTGTTGATGTACCAGACTACTGGCATGTTTTTGGACTGGATGGCAATTGTTCCTGAAGAAAGAGCAGAGTGGAATGCCTGCAATGCTAGAAGCACCACCCTCAGTTCTAGAACACTGATATGCTGATTGGCCTCAATAGGTGACCAAGTGCCTTGGACAGTCTTTCCCTGAAAATGCCCCCCCCCCACCTGATCAGGGAGGCATCCATGGTCACTATGGCTTTGGGCTGAGAAGGGGAGAAAGGACAACACCATAGGTTCTCTACTGGCTTCATCCACCAACGTAAGTCTTGTTTGCAGTGATCTGTTATCCTGATCTGAAATGACATGGTGAGGTTCAAAGGGGACCACTGTGTTAGCAAAAGCCACTGAAGAAGCCTCATATGCAGCCTTGCCAGTGGTACCATTGTTATAGATGCTGCCATGGACCCTAGAAGCTGAAGGACTGCTTGAACTGGCACTTTGTCCTGACTATCACTTGGAGTTGCGCTCTGATTTTTTGTATCCTGTCCAGAGGAAGGTAGACTAGACATGATTGGGTATCAAATTCTGCCCCTATGAACTCCAGTATTTGAGAAGGAAGTAGTTTGCATTTGTCTTTGCTCACTGTTATCCCGTATTGTTTCAGGAGACATAGGGTGAAATGGATTGCTAAGACCAGTAGATGCTTTGTTGGGGCAGTGAGGAGCCAATCGTCCAGATAAGGAAACACTCAAAATCCTTGCATTCTCAAGTGAGCTGTTACCACTGCCATGCATTTGGTGAACATTCTTGGTGTTATGGAGAGATGAAAGGGCAGTGCCCGGAATTGGTAGTGATTGGTTCTCAGCCAGAAGCGGAAAAATCTTCCGGATCACTTGTCCATTTTTATGTGGTAATACGCATCCTGAAGATCTACAAAGCACATCCAATCATCTTTGCCCAGGAAGGGGAGTATAGACTGTACAATGACCATTCAGAATTTCTCTTGTTGGATGAATTTGTTTAGGATGCTGAGGTCCAGAATCAGCCTCCAGTCCCCTGTTTTCTTTGACACTAAAAAGATCCTTGAGTAAAACCAGATTCTATTTGGTCTGGAGGGACTGTTTGGATGACTCTTTTTTGAAGCAGCTTTTGGATTTCTAATGCTACTGGTTCCCTTTTACTGGGTGGTATGTTGGGAATGTGGCTTAAAGGCTTTGGGAAAAGGTTGAAGGGGATGAGATAAAATATGGTGATTACCATCTGCACCTAAGAATCTGAATTTATTTTTTGTCAGCCAAGGTGGTGCAGAGAAAAATGACCCCATATTGCTTCCAGAGGTGAGTAATCAGGCCAAGAATGTCTGGACCCCTGGTTACATTGACCCCCTCTTCCTCTGAAGGGATGTCTTCCAGTTGAGGTTCCCCCCTCTGCCCCGGGGGGAAAACTCACCATGTGCGTCACGGGGGAAACCTTGGAACATTTTGTACCACATCATTCCACTCCTCTGATTCCTGGAATAGGATCATTGTGGTATGGAAAAATGCACACCCACAGCAGACAAGGTCTTACCATCCTTCTCACACCTGGCTAAAGTGTCTTTTACCTTTGGGACAAAAACGGATGAGGCCTCTACAGGGGTGTTAAGGAAGGAAGACTTAAAAGGATCCGCAAAGTCACATAGATGCATCCAGGCATGACATCTTGTAACAATGCCCATGCCCGCTGCTCTAGCCGCCCCTTCAGTTGAGTGCAAAATCAACTTCATGGATGAATTAGAGATGGATTCCAGGGTTGCAAGCTGAGAGGCAACTTTGCCCTGTACCTCATCAGCCACTACTCCTGCCTGGGTCTCTGAGAGTTCAATAATCAAGTCTCTCTGGAGTTGAGTAAAATGTGCCAGGTAATTCAGGGACCAGATGGCAAAGGTCACTGAAGAATACACCCACTTACCCAGTCTATCACCCAAGACTCACTGTTCAGGGATGGAGAGTAGAGCTCTCCTCGGCAAGCTCTTTTTTGTGGCCACTGCCACAAACATAGCATCTACTGGGAGGGCCTTAGATCACTGAAGATTATCCTGAGGGGATGACAGAATTTTGTTTGGCCTTCAAGGGATAGGTTCAGTGGTATCAGGACTACTCCACACATGCTGCACAATGAGCTGTACTAGTTCACCTGCAGGCAGGGTTACCCAGGAGGTAGAGGGCTGGGCTTGGAAAGCCTGCAAGAATACAGACTCCTCGGGGGAAGGGATGGTGGACTTCTAATCACCCCACTGGTTAAGGATCTCCAAGATGTCTCCAAAGGAGACATCATTAGGGGGTGATCATGGGGACCCTTTATCATAGTCCATATCTTCGGTCAAGGATTCCTCCAGGGAATCCACGTTTCCTCTTGCACGACCTCTTGCTAGGAACCTCCTCTACAGGAGTATCCAAGGAGGATGCTGCAGAGGGGGAACCTTGTTGAAGGGTGTCCTGAGATTCCCGAGCCCGGTGTCCATGAGTAGTGGGCTGTGTCAACTGCGGTTCAGAGGATGGGGGTGATAGGTCTCCGATGCCGAGGGAACCAACAGAGAGGCAGCAGAGGCCAGAGCCCTCTCCATCACCTGGAAAGCAGGTCCTCCCAAAGAGGGTTGGGAGCCCGGAACCGAGAGAGACAACCTTGGGACTGGGGTCACACCCCACTCTGAAGAACTCATCACCAGGGAAGGAGCCATGGGAGGAGACAGCTCCACCATGGGAACTGGCACCAAGGCAGGCATTCGGAAAGGCTACGACATGCCATGGAAACCAGTGCTGACAAACCAGTCTCGGTCCCAAGGATGGCCCAGCTCAGAAGGAGCTGAAGACCAAAGGTTAGGCTCCGGTACTGTGGTAAGATCTACACAGGTTCCGAACAGGCTGGAGCCGGGGTTGGCATTGGTGATGGGTGCTCCAAAACCAGGAAGGAGGTCGAAGGAGGAAAATATTGTGGAGTCCTTGGATGAAACCCCTTGATTCCGAGTGACAAGCAGGGCTTAGATGGAATACAAAGTCCTCTGGCTGCCAAGAGTTGCTACAGTAGCTTCACTACATCCAGCTCTGAAAGATTCTTGGAGGATTGTGTAGACATCCCCGAGGGTGAAGTGGGGCAGTCTAGGAAGGGGCTATACTGCTGGCCAGCAAATGGATCCACTGAGGGGGAATATCTGGTCAGGGGGAGTATTCCACCTTTTGGCACCAAAGTCGAAGGACCAATATGAAGTACAGGGATGGGGGGGGTTCCGGGACATCTATTGTTGGTGCCAAAAGGTGAGTCAGTGCCAAAGAAGTGGCAATAGTCAATGCCATTGTCAGTGTAGTGATAGGAGCCAAAGAAGCAGTCGGCACTGAAGCTGGTGGCAGGCTCGGAACTGAGACCGCTACCGAGGTGGAAGATTTAGGCCTTGGAGCCAAAGATGGTGCCAATTTAGCAACTTTATGTCTCGGTTCCTGCTGCTTAGTCTCAGAATCATGAGGAGAGGAGGGTAATGACTTGTTCCTCTGTTTGTGTTCTCTATTAGGATGTGGTGAGCCCTCCAACTCGGAAACAGCCTCCTCAAAAGGTGATTTTAGCAGTCCTTTAAGCATTAATTTATTTTTGTGCTCCGCAAGTGTACAGGAGCTGAAACCTTTACAGATGTCACAAGGGGGTTTCACCAAAAGGTGAGGGACCCCTAAACAATAAACATAAGAATCGTGATTATCCGCATTAGGCATTTTCCTACTACACTGAACACAGTGCTTGAAGCCCGTGGTACCCTTTTTATCTAACATGTCCAGTCAACACAGTGAAGAAATAAGAAACAGAAAGAAAACAGCGTTAAGGGTTTTTTTTTCTTTTTTTAAGAAAGGTAGAATACCAACTATGGTAAGAAAAATACCTAGAGGGTAAAGAGAAAGGCCTGTACCAGTGATGGTATGATAGATTATCAACTTTGGTAGAAAGGAAAGGGAGAGAGAGAGAGAGAGAGACACAGTAATTCAAATTAGAATACACGCTATAAATCAAAACAAGTGAAATATAAAGCTATAAGGAATCGACAACTATTAATCAAGAAATTTGACAAAAAAACTCAATGACTTAACTGAGAGCCTGGTCTGACACGTCTTCTTTCGTATGCGGCAAACGAGATCTGAGGTAATATGAAGAGAGGCAGTATGGTTTAGGACTTAGCTCAAGAGTTTTTTGGCTGGCATGAGCTTGGTATAATGACCGACTCAGTTCCGAGGATGGAACCGACACCCATCAGTAAAGAATGAATGAAGATTAACAACATCAGATCAAATGTTTTACGAGGGGCATGGCAAAACTATGAAACAAAATCAAGGGTGTTCTGCAAAATTCTGAACAGTTTGTTTATTCATTGGTTGATGTTTCTTTATCAGGTAAGTGGGCTGGCCTATTGACCCTTTTTAGACACAACCCTGGATCAGTAGCAGTAAAGACAACACTTCACAAAAGTACAATAAGATATTACATTCATGTACATACTTCATACAGTTGAGGAGTATGTTTTACAAGTGAAGTTTAAATTCCATAAGTTAGTGCAGACCTGCATGTTTATTGCCTTTCACCCAATGAATACCAGAACAGACTTTTACTGTCCTGTCCTATAGCTTGTTTTAGGCAGAATTTTCCACAGGGGTACATTCAGTGTAGCTACACTGAGTTACAATGCAGTAATCATTTTGCTGTATTTAATTATAGATTCATTCTCTTACACCCACTTTATGCTATTCAAAATCATTATGAGTGTAGGAAGAGATTTACTGACAAGCTGAAGTAAGCCATAAAAACAGTTTAGAATCATAGATATACCAAGGCTAATGAATCTCTTAATGACCACTCACACCTTACCAGTACCCTCCATCAGGAAGCATCTCCTTTCTCTAGGAGGGCCATACCTGCACAACCCAGGTAAATGTGTGGATACCCATTCAGTCACTAGTTCATGTTTAAAGTAAGATAGTACAATGCACTGCTTAACACATAGGGGGAGTTTATTCCAAAGGTGTGGGAGGTGCTGCCTTATTAACATGTCTCTCCATTGTGCTGCATGTATCTATTGGTGAAGATTTAGGTCCCTGGTTCTAATATTGGTGGAGGTATTAGACATAAGGATAAATAGGAGGTCCCTGACAAATGGGTCTCTAATGGTACAGTAAGCAAAACAAATCTCCCTTCAGAAGTCTGTACAACACGGAATAAAGAGAGAGAGCTTTCAGCCTCTCGTGGTAGCTGAGGTACTTTAGTCTTTGGTGTCTTCCTGATTGTATGATATGTTTAGTGGGGAAAACTTCACAATGCTGAAATCCCAAAAGATCGAATTTCATATGGCCGAGACCATATGATTGAACTTTCAGAATCCCGACATTGCGAATGAAGATCTGCATACAGTGCGGAATGAAAGATTTCCCTTTTCCTTGCTGTAGTGCGATCTCGGAGTTGGAATATTTAAGTAACGGGAGTGTGGGGGGTGCAGGGGGGCTTGCCCCCCTGCAGAAAGATTTAAATTGTTTATTTTTTCATTTGTTTCAGAATTTTGATATTCCGAAATATCGGTCATATGGTCTCAATCATATGAAATTCGATGTTTTGGAATTTCGAGATTCTAAAGTGAATCCATTTAGTGAGATACATCCCAAAGATGGGGGGTATTGTACTTCATAACTCACCTAATCAATGCTTACTATAAAGGCGTAATTACCTCTTTAAACCATTCTGATATTCCCTTGGCAATTAGTTGGGCTAAATGAAAGGATTTCTTAACAACTGTTGTTAGATTATGGTCAGAAGATAGGGAGCTATAAGTCCAAGTTTCTTGGGTCCTGACAAAATTTCCTTTTATAGTCATATGTTTGCTATCAAAAGTGACACCACTCTTTTTTAGCATTTAGTTTGAGCTCATTTTTAGTCCACCAAGGGTTTACTAGGGCAAGTTCATTCAGGAGAGTTTGGGTATTATAAGGTGACATAATAACAACCTCCAGTTTGCAGTTATCTGCTAACTTTGTTAAGCCAGAGGTTTTCGCTCTCCACTTGAAGACCTGAGAAGTAAATATCAAAAAGGAGAGATCCCAGCACGGAGCCCGAAAGGGACACCACTGATCACTTTCATGCTTACTGATGAGGCATCTGCATCCTATACTGTATGAGCTCTGTCTTTCAGACAGTTTGTTAACCATCTTACCAAATAAGAGTCTATTTTTAAAGTAATTAGCTTTAGTATGATGTCAGTATGGGGAATGGTGTTGAAGGCCTTATTCAGGTCAAGATACATCATGTGGCTATAGCCTCTGTAACCCTTTTGAAGAAGTTTATCAGGTTAAGGAGACAGGATATGCCCTTTACAAAGCCAATCTGTTGGAGGTCAAGTCTAATGAGAGTCCTGATATCACAATTTATGAGGTTAGTTATGGTACACCCAATGGCTTTACAGATGAGGTTTGTAAGGCTGATAGGACTTTAATTACCCAGGTCGGTTGTAAGGCTATCCTTATGGAGGGGCATCACCACTGCAGTGTGACACTCATCAGGGACAAGGTCAGTAGTCACACTTAAATTAAACAGCTTGAGGAGTGTCTGCAAGGTCATGTTTAACACTATTATACAACCAGGTACAACATATGTAGTAATAAATAAAAAACAATAAAAAAGGATTATTGTATACCAGAAGTCTGACAAAATCAAGCATATTGTTGTATTCTTCTTATCAAGATGCTATATTGTTATAAAATGTTTTATGGAGAGTAACAAATCTTGTTGATAAGCTATGTGATATACTTTAATGAGGCAGTCCCTGGCAGTACAGAATATTTTGACCCTGGCCTTTGGTGAAATGAAACTTTTCCAATAGGATTTCATGAGCCTTTGCTGTTCACTGTCCCACCAGTGGAACCTTGCTTTACCCCCATCCTGGCCTTGCCATACCATTTAGATAACTTTTTTCTTGTTTTCTCACTTCATATTTTTGTGCACTATTTCAATATATCCTAATTGTCCACAATTACACCATAAAAAAACAAGAGGAAACAATCACATTAAGACAGAGCATCCCCCCAGCCCAAAGCCATTGGGTTCTAGATGCTCTGAGTTGCATTTTAGAGCTTTTTCAAACACTTTGAAACAAAGATGTCCTGAAAAAAATCATGGCTAAAGAAAGAAAGAAATTAATTCTTATTCGTTTTCTTCCTGCATCCTTTCACCACTCCCTAAATGGCCAAGAGTGCAGTGTAATAACTGTGGAGAAAATAATAGAGTTAAGCTGATAGTCTGGAGCCTGCTTGGGCCTCAAAAGCCATGGGATTTTAGATGCTATGAGGTACATTTTAGAAATACATTAAAAAGCACATTTTAAGTATATCTTAGACCCCCCCCCCCCAAAGCCTTTAGTTACCATTACAGCCTTGACAAAAATCATAACTAACTGAAGAAATTCAGTCTTATTTTTTTTCTTTCAAGAAAGAAATAAACTGTGCCCAAGGTTTAATGATCAAAGCTGACATAAAAGTAGTTCCCAATAAACTGGGAAGATAAATGCTTGCATAAATACATGAGCCATATCTTAGAATAGCATCTATTTCCCTATCAAAAGAAAAAAAAATACAGTCACATTCTGTTTACCCTCTGTTAGATTGAGATGAAAGTAAATGAATAAATGGCCTCAGTCATGTACATTGAATTGTTGCTGTCAGACATCATCAGCTTGTCTCTTCACCCCAACCCTGAAAGACAGCTACCATCTGTGTATACATCTGACAACCAAACTATAGTAACATATTTTAACTTGTCAATCACATATTTATATTCATAATATGCCAACTTAGCCCCACCTCCCGAAGTTAGCCACCTGTATACTCTTCTACGTGTTTGTGAGAAAATAGAAAAAAAATGATCGCAGTCATGTATTCCAGCCTGCTCCTAGACAGTACACTGCTCATACAGTGATGTGTACATACTTCTTAGGTATGATTGTGTGAAAAGTTAAAGAAATAATGACCACACTGTCACAGCCACACAAAAGCCACAGTGACCTTTCTGAGCATACCTCTGAGTTTAATTGTGAAGAAAATATGAAAAATATTAACCACACTTTTCGCAGTCCTGAACAAGTTATAAGTGACCTTCTGTGTTTACCTCTGAGATTTGATTGTGAGGTTTACCTCTGAGGATAGATTGCAAAGATAATTTAAGAAACAAAAATCTCACTGTTCCCAGCACCCACCACACACAAACAAAAGCTACAGCAACATTTTGTGCACACCTCTGAGCTGAGCCAGTTGTAGAACAGGTGAGTCCAGGGCAGAAGACCTCAATAAGCCTGTGTCAAACTCCACTTCTACAACATGAGTTGTGGATGCTGCCAGGATGTTGATGTTCCCTGAGATTCAATAAACTCTGTGCAGGCTTTGCCCAAATCTTACACGGAGTTTACATGTGTGTGCGGTGGTTCATGTGAGGAGCAGCGCACAATACATATCCATGTCACGCACCAAATTTAAGCAAGGTTTTGTGACTAACAACAGTGCATCCAGACAAGAAGCCATGTAAGCAAACATGAGTAGCACTTCTGTTGAAATCAGAGCACTAACGGTCTGCAGTTTAGCATAGAATTCCACAATGATCCATAGGGCTTCACAAATAGCTCTCAATCTGTTAGTGCAAGACATCTGGACAAAAGGCCAAGATAATGGAGGGACAGTGACCCAGAAATAGGGACATATTTGGCATTTTTGCCCTATAGAAATGTGCGACAATAACCATGGGTTTGTGATAAGATACATACTCAGAAGGATTTGAAGTATGAAACTCAAATGTATGTAGTATTGAGTCATATTAGTCCTGAGATCATCCCAGTGATATGGCAGAAAGCCACAAATTTGATAATGAATACATCTGGACATCCTGTGAAAATCTGGACAGTGGAGAGGTATGAATGCTAAGTATATAGTCCAAACACAGTACAGGACAGTGTATCTACATTACAGAGTACTATGAAATCCCATCCCTGGCATTCTGTAGTGAAGCTGTGTAAATGATCTGTAACGGTACATGGACTGCCATGTAAAATAAACATTCAGGGGAAGTGTGTGTGTATTGAATAGAGACACACAGATGAATTGTAGGAATGAACACAGAGAAAGTGGTCAGGTGAAACAACCTAATGTACAGCAGATGAGGGCATGTCAATGGAAGATTGTTGTAGCAGCAACAGCAATCACATATGGTACAGTAGGGACTTTACAGTGAAAATGTGTATTATGTGACTGTCACATAAGGTGACATAACAATGGGGAGGATGTCTGTGTGAGATAAGCATCCTTACATAAATAAGCATCCTTATATGAATAATCCAGATGACATCTATCAGGGATCTGACATTTAATTGGGGTAGGGTGCATATTGTGAAGCTGTGCAAACTGATTTAACTGAATATGAGTGTAATCTCAGCAGAGATCTCTAGCAAGTTGGACACAGGTAAAGGGTCACAGACAACATTAAAAGAAGCAAGCACAGTTATGGACAATATCAGAATAACACCACCAGTAATCCCATGCCTCTGACATAACATATGTGATTTACAGTGATAGATGATTTTGCACAAAAACACTTGTACAACTATTATGATACATCCACACTCTCCTGGCACTGTAACATCTGCTGGAGGTGTTAGGAGGGGCACTGCTATACCTGTATGCGACATTATGAGCAATACATGCTAGATGACTGGTGTGCATGGCATATACATATGGCACAATCCACACTGTCACAAATGATATCCATGCCATTAATGTTGTCAAACACCTATGTGTGTAGTGTGTGCATCACCAGAAGAGGTAGCATGCATCTGGTGTAACAACTTGATTGGTGTTCCACACCATCAGACAGTCATGTTTATGCCACACAAAAGAATACCTAGGTATGGCCAATAAGGTGTGAGACAGCTCACTGTGACAAAGGTGGTACACTTCAGTTACATATCAGTGGAAGATGCGTAGGGAGGTACATGAAGAAGAGTGCATTGTACTCAGTTATTGGTGTGATGAAGGTTGGGAATTATGGAGATATTATGGCCTATGATGTGGATGTCCTTCACATACAAGACAGTAGTCATCACTGTGACCACATGATGGTGGATGTTCCTCTTACCATTTAACCCAGGATACAGGTCACATACCTATTGTTCTGATTATAGGGCATGATGTCCACATTACACTTGGGTTGTGTATTTGTTTTCCTGACTTAACAAATCCCCCCATGTTTTCTCATCATTGTAGGTGTTGTCATAGCTGTGGCAGCAATATTTGGTATGTTTTGACACTGTCTGTATTAAAGTAATATCACAGCTGGAGTCAATGTTTGCCCACAATCTGTAGTCCTTCAGGCAGCTGTTTGGACACTGGATGTTTATGTCATCTGTGATGTCCATCACTTAAATAATGAGCAGGAAAGGGCCTGGCAGGCAGCCCTGATGTATGGACCTGATCACTGGACCCAAGATATAGGTCAGTTCACATGTTTCAGCATAGTGACATGCCATGTATGCGATAAGCTGGTCTACCCATTTGGTGATATAACTGTATATGGCCACATCTGACAGTGCTGATTGAATACCTCAGTGTGGATTTGTGTCAAATGCTTTGACCAGGTCAAATTCCACAAAATGATAGTGATGTCATCATGCATGCCCTCAATGACCTCTTTGAGGACATCTGTCAGATGTAACAGACATGATGTAGCATTACCAACTCACACAGGTCTGTTGCACACAGCCTGGTTATTACTAGTGTCCATTAAGAAAAGGTCCATAATGACAAGATGGTCTTCCTCACAGATGAGGAGAGTCAGGATGTATCTATACATGCATGCATCAGGTGCTGCCCCCCCCAATTCAGATGGATGCATATTGATGTACACCCTTCAATGGGAACATAGTCCATGTGAAGGGCTTGTTGAAGAGTGTATTTAACCATATCAGGAAGGTGCATGTGCTGAGTCATGCCATAGGCGATCTGTGATGTTATTACAGCCCATTGATTCTGTGTGATAGGCTTGGATGAAGGTAAGACAGTGCATACTGCCTATTGTGATCTGGTATAGGCTTTTTACACAATCCCCCATGCATGTATCATTGAAAAACTCTTCCAGATGGGGATTAACCCTTACATCACTAGATAGGTAACCAGTTGGCTCACTGACAGAAAACATACTCTGAATGCTGGTGAATCAATCTGTACTAGTAGAGCTGTCACCACTGGCAAACCCCAGGGATCTGAGCTTGGCCCTTTACTGTTTGGACTAATTCTCAAGAGTTCAGGCTAAAGTATATGGCCTTTGGCTTACAAAGTTTGCTGATTCTTGCATATTGGGTGCCATCAATGAGTCCAGCAATGATGATAACATACTACAGGAGGAGCTAACACAGACAAATGATTGATGATAAAGCCACATGATCTACAAATAAATGCAGAAATGTGCCTTTATGTTGTCCTTCTGAAAAGTGGAATTCCATGCTAATTACAACATTAACAACAGTCCTGCTATGCTGAAACCCAGTGATGTAAGCACTTGGAACACATGTAGATAGCAATCTAAAGTTCAGCCACCAAGTGTCCACACTGGTATTGAAAATCTATGTTGTGCACATCATAAGACACGCTATCATACTGAGAACTTAGGATTGTATGACAGCACTGTGCTCGAGCCTCATCAGTATAATGCTCTGGTTTGCATGTACCTTACCAGACACACACAGGAGCTGGAGAGGCCACAGGGCTTTTTAATCAAGAAAACATAGGGTCTACAAACCATACCATTATGTATGTGGATAGACTGAAAGCCATGTCACTGTAATCTATATCATATAGAATGAGATGACTTCTGCCTGGCCTCCAGGCCAGTCTTTGATCCTGCTCTAGAAGGAACAGTGCATATCCTCAAATATACAGCTAATGAGCTAATGACATCAGCAGTGTCTGTTGAGAATATGATAATAATAGTGTCCCAAATATTGGTGTAAAAGTCTCTCTGTAGTATCAAGCAAAAGCACAAATACACACACACACACACACACAGTTGGCTCAGTGAGAATAGAACCCCTACCTAAGTACACAGACTAAACACTACAGACCTCTGTATTTAATAATAATAAAAAAACAGGCAAAGACTGTAAACTAAATTACAAGTCCCAAGAAAACGGTCCAGATGGCAAGCAAGGATGGTAGTCCAATGGAGCTTTATTAAAAGTTAAATGTCACAAGCACTTTCACCCTGACTCAATTGCAGGGCTTTTTCAAGTGTATAAACAAACAATGCATTTTTTACCCTCATTTAAATACCCCCATTCATAAAAGGCAACATTTTTCAAATGTTTAAAGTGAAACACTCACTTCATTGTCAAATCTTTAAACCCCTTGAGTTATACAATTTTCACTGTGCACTCCACAAACCTTCAAAAAAATAAAATGTAAATATATGTAAATAAATACATACATCAATGCATATATGTACAAAAACATAAATGACAAGTAACATGGGGGTATTTAAATGAGGGTAAAAAATGTATTGTTTGTTTATACACTTGAAAAAGCCCTGCAATTGAGTCAGGGTGAAAGCGCTTGTGACATTTAACTTTTAATAAAGCTCCATTGGACTACCATCCTTGCTTGCTGTCTGGACCATTTCCTTGGACCTCTGTATTTAAGGCAACTGCCACAGCTCAAGTCTGACTTGAAGTGTTTCAGACAACACTTTATAGATGATGACTTCAGCAGTGTCTGTTGAGGAGAATATGATATTAACAGTGTCCTTCATGCTGGTGTAAAAGGCTCTCTGTAATGTCAAGCAAGAGCACAGACACATACACGCACAATCCCAGTTGAGTGCAGTGTGAATAGAACCCCTACCTAAGTACACAGAATAAAGAACTGAGTACTTTATGCAAGTGCCATGCCACAAGTCTGACATTTACAAGACTGCAAGTCAACTTATAGTGGATGACATCAGCAGGCCATGTTGGAGAGAAGATACCGGGAGGCCTGCATGAAATGGATGTGCAGGCATGTGCAAGTATCAAAATACTGTCAATCCATGGCATTGGATCAGTAACTGTAAGATACATGCTTCTGCTCTTCTGCCTAGACACACACACACACACACACACACACACACACACACACACACACACACACACACACAGTTGACTGCAGTGAGAACAGAACCCCTACCTAAGTATACAGACTACAGAATTCACTACATTACAAAAGCGCCACAGCACAAGTTTGACTTTTACAAGACTGCAGGTCAACTTACAGTAGATGACATTAGCAGGCCATGTTGGAGAAAAGATGTTGGGAGGCCTGAATAGATTCATAGCTTCATTCGTTCATAGGTCTAATGGCCCTAGGGCACTTACAAGACTAGCTGTATAAAAACACAAGTACCCTTGCTGAGTATAATTAGATGGTCATTGTTAGCAAAGCTGTTTTGTGAGCAGCACCAACTGGCCCTGTCCATGAGGGACATAGGTACCACCCCAGGAGTGAATTTACAATCACCTATCCAGTTGTCAAGGTTGCACAAGGTTTATTGAGGAGCACTGCTTCACATGCAGTGGAAGCCTATTACAGAGGAGCATCAATCACTGGGAGATATATCTGTCTCCCCAGCATGTTCTGTTTATGTCACAGGCTAGGTTGAGATCCCTGGAGCAAGTTATTCTTGTCCCATTTGATTTGCAGATGTCCAGCATTTCCAGTAGGACAGGGTCTGAGACTGTTCTGTAGGCCTAGCATAGGCCACCTCTCAGCACCCAGCATGTTAATGAGTACAGTGACAGGTCTTTCAGTCTTTCCATGTATGTCATGTTTTGGAGGCACTGGATTCTCCTAGTCCCAAACCTCTGAGTTTTCTCCAGTTGCTGCAGATGTCTGGTGAGTTACAGACAGAAGAGACAGAAGAGAGCATTGTACTCAATTAGTGGTCTGATACAGGTAGAGTACAGCAGAGGTATGAACTCCCTGGTCTTGGATGTGATGGCCTTATTTATGAGGTGTGCAATGTAGAATGTGTCTCACCACAATGGACACATAGTGATTGAAATGTAGATTGCTATCAACATGTGTTCCCAAGTCTTGCAACACTGTGTTTGAGCTTAGAGGGGTGCTATGTATATCATAATTAGCAGAAGTACTTCATTGCCAAAGGAGACAATGAGGCATTGTTTGCTTTAACATTCAGTCCATGAGTTTGGCACCAATCATTTATCTGTGTCAGCCCCTTCTGTAATATATCATTATTGGGGGACTCTATATGACTGTGTTCAGTTAAAAGTCATCTGCAAACTTGGTAAACCACAGGCTATCTACCTTTGCATGGGCTTCAGAGAAATAGTTTCCAAAGAGTTGAGGGCCCAGCAAAGATCCTTGTGGTATTCCACTGGTAAGTGGTCTAGTGATGGAGGTGCAGTCCCCAACTTTGACAGTGTGTGTTCTGTCAATGAGCCAGTTGCCTATCCATCGAGTAATGTATGAATTAATTCCCAGATGGGAGATTTTCTATATGAAACATGAATGGGGGAGAGTCTCAAAGGCCTTGAATAATTCATCATAGGCAGTATGTCCTGTTAACCCTCATCCATGTCTTGGTCAGTATTAAAGAGGTCAACCAGGTTTAATAATCAAGATGTACCCTTGACAAAACAAAAATGGGTCAGGTTAAGTGTGTTGAAGGTCACCTATGTCTCTGTGGATAAATTCCATGCCGATTCCTTTCATAGCCTTACAGATGAGGCTTTATAGGCTTAAGGGTCAATAGTTCTAGTTCTGCATGTTACCAGTCTGATGTCCACTGCATATCACATAACATTTGATATTAATTTCTGTAGTGTAAGTGATATATATGTGTAGAAAAAGTGCTGAGACACCGGGGTTGCAGTGCTTGGTGGGAAGCAACACATGGTTGTATTGTAAATATGTGACATTTTGTTATATTTGTTTCCACATGTAATTTCATGTCACAGACAGGAAATGGACAGTAAACATCAGTAATACATAATAGTACTGACTTTTCCATAGCGCAGCAAGCAGTCAGTTTTTGCAATGGTTGCCAAAGTGTTTGCACATGCAAGATGCATATTTCCAATACTTTTCATGTTTTGGTGCATGATGTGCACCTCCACTCAGATGTGGAGCCCAAAAAGTGAAGGGATCCATTGTTTTTTCTGTTGTGTGTGTGATTCTATTTTTGACCCGATTAAAGGTGTTAAAATGGACTAGATAGGAAAGTGGTGAAATGGAGAGCAAGCAGGGGGAAGAACAAAGGGAAAGCAGTACAGGAATATGCAGGAGGGATGTAGGAAAGAACCATAGCTATTGTTTTCTTTAGCAGTGTAAACTGAAAATATTTGTAGAATATTAGCTGAATTTGGACTGCCACCTTCACAAAGAGGGGTGATCACAATGCAATTATGTTGCATAGCTAATTGAACCAAATCAAGTGTGTCAAGAAGCCACGTGTGAAATAAAGAGCTATGTATGGGACAATTTTTTTTGGAGGGGGGAGTAGGTGCCCATTTTTTTTTTTCAGCAAGAGAGGAATATTGAGGAAGGGTCATATTTATGTCTGGGTCAGGTAAGTTGAGAAGGTGAGAAAGCAACTTCCAACATAAACACCAAACAAGATAAGAGACAGGGATGGTGATGGACACAAAAGGTTGGGGGACACCATGATTGAGGTGTGGGAGGGGACAATCCAGGCCCATGCCCATCGATCTTACAGACAGTGAGAATAGAGTCCTCACACACTGGACTGTCATCATTGTCACCTTACTCCACTGGTGGCTGGCATGCTTGATGTCTCTTCCTCCTCCTCCTCCTACTATGGACCATGAGGGAGAGTAGCCTCTCCATCCTGCAAAGGCATACACCAATGGTGTGGCGCAAGACCCTACCCACCATCCCTGCTATCCCACCAAACTCTGCCACTGCTCCAGGAGGGTACCACTGCACCAGCTTCAGGGGCAAGACTACCTGAAGGTGTAGGCAGTACAGGGGCAACAGAGGCAGTGCTGCCAGGTTGGCTCCCAGATGTGCTGGGCATCAGTGCTGGAGCCGATGGAGCAGGGGCAGACTGATTCACTGGAGCTGGCCTACCTCACTGTGCTGTGGAGCATTTATTGATGTAGTGCACATGGATAAAATGGAGACATGTTGACAACACATAATAGAAAATATAAAAAGAAAGAAAAGGGTTGGGGTGAGAGAAAAAAGAGATAAAATTAGTACCGTCATATGTGACATACAATGCATTAGTACAATTATACAACTCTTTTATTTACATATTACATTTAAGTATACCTCCTAACAGATACACACTATACTACAGATTGCTGAAAGTAATCCTTGAAATGTGCATATATGTGTGCATTTGTGCCACTGTTATAGAATTTTTAATGTAATGTAAATATTATTGAAGAAATAACGGTATTGTATAGTTGTGAACTGTGGTATTTGAATCCACAACTTCTAACTACAGTATAAAATTGGACTCTTACAATTGGCTTATGTAAACAGACTAATGCATGCATACTTGCTTTTGCTATTGGGACATGCATACTCAGTTTGATACAACTCTATAAAATACCAAAAAAAATGTATCTTTAACTTTTAATGCTACAATAACATTTCTCTTCTGCTGCATACATACCACTTGCTTCCCTCAGTCTCTCCAATTGAGCAACATGGGCCTGGACATTGAACTTTGGAACGAGTGGTATATGTGATGGAATGAGCGGTGTCTGTGATGGAAAGTCTGCTGGGAGGGGGACAGCATCCTCAAAATAAACAAACTAGCTATTACACTCGTACATGCTCAGTCTCTGGCTGCACTCTCAAAATGGCACTGAAACTAGTAATGCGTTGGTTATATATGCACGTGCTGTCCTTGATGAGAAATAAGTAATCCAATGTTGACGACATTAAGTGACATGCAATCAATACAAATAATTCTTTGTCATGCAATTATACAGAATGAAATACATACAGTTATGTCCAGGTTGCTGTGTATTTCACACTAGGTCTGGAAATACAACCAAATCGTGTGACATAAAAATTAGAATTAGGTTTAACAACTGGGACTGTCTCTGCTGAATGTTCAGCTTTAGGGACTTCAGGAACATCATCAGGAATGGAAATAGAAGTTAAGACAATCTGGTCGAACCTTCCCGCCATTTATCCTCACTGTCTCCTTCTTTCTTTTCAGTGGACCAAAAAAATTGCTCAATTTATCAGCTGAACCTCAACAAACTAGAACTGATAGATAATGTTGTTCTGGTTTGCCTAGATAGAAGTCTCTGAGCAGGCAATCCAAGTATACCATCATGTTTTCAGTCCTACTGCACGTTCAGCTAGTCCACTGGACTGTGGATATTCTGGACTACTAGTAACATGTACGAAGTCCCATTCTTTTCCACATTTCTGAAACAACTGACTAATAAATTGAGTATCATTGTCAGAAATAACTATGTGAACTACCATGGACTGAGAAATGACTGAATAAGAGTCTACCAACACTAAGTAATGCATGGTTCCACTCTGACATATCAGGCTACTGTTAACAAAGCTAGTTCAGGAACTTGTCTATGGTCACAGACACTCACACACCAATTTCATCTGGAGGACCCTCCACAGGCACACACACAACAGTTACATGGTTCAGCCATGCAGCTTAAAACTCAGTTTATCTCATTGGCCATTTGTTGTTTATCCAAATATCTGCCTGCTCCTCTTTCTTACATACACAGACACTCAATGACCTTTTGTGCCAGCCTAGGCTTCCTGCCCCCCCCCCCCCCACACACACACACACACACACAAAACACCCTGTGCAAGTGATGATAACTGTGCCATATTCCTGTTTTGTATCTTTTGGATTCAGGGATGCATAAGCTTTGTGTCTGATGCTCTGGGTGCTTAGCTGACTTAGTGCTTAGTATATCTGCATTTGTGCTGTTGAACTGGTAAGTGTACCTTTGACTTATATTGGTGCTAGAAAGTTGAACAGTTAATAGCATCAACATTTCCCAACTTTATTGTGAATGATCTTGTGGGGGTTGTGAAGTGTGAAACTGCAATGTGTATCATTACTTTCTAACTTCTCTCAATAATGATTTTCCAGTACAAATGTATCATGCTAAACTAAGGGCATGCAGTGGCCATCACTACTTTTGAGAGGTATGACTGTGTGAATCTTTGATGCCTGAGGCCTACTACTTAATAATGGACACATATAAACCAAATAAGCCTGTACTGTCACATGTTAAGGTCATTTCTGTACAAATCTCCCACTTTTTATTTGCTTACAGTACTAAATAATGAAATGTAAAGATATGCCACTCATTCATATTATTACACAATACACTCCATGTTCAATACTTACCTTGTAAATCCAGCAGCTGCAACAGTTTCACGTCAGGGCTGACTCTGTCTGATGCAAGCAGTACACAGCAAATACATGGGGAGGTAAAGGCTGTGAATGTTACCTGACATCAATGTTACTATATGTATGTATGTAGGAGGATTAGGCCCTTAGGTGGTGAGTGAGTGTGTTATGCATTGTCTCTTGGTGGTTCCCCGTCTGACTCCTCATCTGTGTGTGGCTGTGGGGGCCTTGGCATTGGTGGTGGGATATGCGCTCCTTCCCTTTGCTGATCCTGCTGAAGCTGTTTTCTTAGAATGATGTTGTGTAGCATGGCACATACTGTGAATATTTCAGTACATGTTCATGGATTGTACTGCATGGCTCCCCCAGATGTATCTAGGCACTGGAAACACAACTTCAGCAGCCCAAACACACACACTAGGATATTTCTTGTTTGAGCGTGTGCCTCATTATGACATTCTTCAGCAGGTGTGTGTGCATTTCTGATGGGTTTCATCAGCCATGGATCCAATGCATAACTTGCATCCCCCAGTAAATGACCCTGAGGGATAGTGTCCCTTGTCAACATCTGATACAGTTAGGAGGTGTGCCATATATGGTAACTGCCAGGGTTGCCAGCACACACATTCAAGATGATTCCCTTGGCATTACACATGACTTGGCAGTTAATAAAACAGTGAAAGCCCTTTCTACTTATGTAAAACCTTCCTTGTTCCCCAGGTGGTGCCTTAATTTCTATATGTGTGCAATCTATGGCATCCAGTACTTCAGGGTAGTGTGCTACATGGTAGAGCTCCTGCATATTTCTGGCCCTATCCTCAGAAGAATGGGAAAATATATGTGGTCACTGGCATCTTGGAGCATAGCATTCAGGAACTGACACATGATTCTGGATGCTGATGCCTGTGACACCCCCAGCATGTCTCCTGATGATCTCTGAAAGTTACCTGTAGCTAAGATTCTAAGTGCAACACATATCTTTGTCTCCAGTGGGATGGGTTCCCCAGCATGTCCCTTGTTGGACTTTGATAGGTACCTGTAGCTAAGATTAAGTGTTACCATGCCTTTGTCTCCACTGGGATGAGTTCTGTCACCCATCTAGTCAGGATAAAATAGACGAGTCTTTGTGGGTTCTGTTCAAGCAGCTTTATTATGTACAAACACATCAAGATTGAGGCTTAATAACTTTAACTTAGATAAACTTATAAACAAACTAGCTATTACACTCGTACATGCTCAGTCTCTGGCTGCACTCTCAAAATGGCACTGAAACTAGTACGTGCTGGCTATTTATGTGCACGTGCTGTCCTTGAAATGCTTCTTAAAGATACAACACACACACACACACACACACACACAGACACACTATTCTACATCCTCCCTCTTTGAGAAATAAGTAATCCAATGCTGACGACATTAATTGACATGCAATCAATACAAATAATTTTTTTCATGCAATTATACAGAATGAAATACATACAGTTATGTCCAGGTTGCTGTGTATTTCACACTAGGTCTGGAA
Source organism: Protopterus annectens (assembly GCF_019279795.1). Classification (NCBI taxonomy): domain Eukaryota; kingdom Metazoa; phylum Chordata; order Ceratodontiformes; family Protopteridae; genus Protopterus; species Protopterus annectens. Next base: position 268,132,382 of record NC_056739.1, read on the forward strand.
ATACAACCAAATCGTGTGACATAAAAATTAGAATTAGGTTTAGCAACTGGGACTGTCTCTGCTGAATGTTCAGCTTTAGGGACATCAGGAACATCATCAGGAATGGAAATAGAAGTTAAGACATGTTCTGCAACAGGAACATTGTCTGAATTGCTCTGAGATCTAGAGTCTTTATCACAAGAACAATGCTGCGATATAGATTCTGATACAGGAAAAAGTCTGCGATTTCTCCTGTACTCCACACCCTCAGATTCTACAAAGTAGGATCTCGGTTTGGTACATATACCTGTTACTTGACCAATCTGGTCGAAACCTTCCGCCATTTGTATCCTCACTGTCTCTCCTTCTTTCAGTGGACCAAGAAAATTGCTCAATTTATCAAAGCTGAACTTCTGGAAAGAATGCTTTCTGAATAGTTGAGCTCTAATTGTCCTGTTGTTCTTAGCTTTAGGCCTCAACAAACTAGAACTGATAGATAATGTTGTTCTGGTTTGCCTAGATAGAAGTCTCTGAGCAGGCAATCCAAGTATACCATCATGTTTCTGAGATTATGTAAGCTCAAAAAGACATCGGTATTATCACGCTTTGACCTCTCGAGTAATTCCTTTTCAGTCCTTTTCAGTTCAGTTCAGCTAGTCCATTGGACTGTGGATATTCTGGACCACTAGTAACACGTACGAAGTCCCATTCTTTTCAAATTCTGAAACAACTGACTAATAAATTGAGTACCGTTGTCAGAAATAACTATGTGAACTACCATGGACTGAGAAATGAAGTTTCAACTTGGTGATAGCAGTAGACATTAGGTTAAGTAGTAAATCAATCTCAAACCATTTTGAATAAGAGTCTACCAACACTAAGTAATGCTGATTGTTCCACTCAAATATATCAGTGGCTACTGTTAACAAAGGTAGTTCAGGAACTTGACTTAGCTGAAGGGGTTCTTTTTGCAAATGTGGTTTAGTACTATTGCATACTGAACAAGAAGAAAATACTTTATTAATGTCTTTTGCTAGAGAAGGCCAAATTACTAGTTCTCTCACCCTTTTTTCTGTGTAAACATTTTAAAAATAAAAAGAAAGACTACAATAAAAATCAACAAAAGATAGCCATTTTTTAAATGAAGTAATGTCCTCCTTCATAGCCATTACAAGGAAATAAACCACCTCAAATTGGAGAGGCTCTGAAGTTCTAGTATTTCCATACAACACCTTTCTATTGGACTCTATTCCTTACATATGGGTCCCTACTGCAGAAATAAAATATCAGAAAAATAATCTGTAATTCAAAGAAATAAAATGGCAAAGTAATGTCAATACTTGCTCCTACACCACAAAAATCCCAGGCTGATTTGCAACCTACACCATCCTTATGTGAAAGGTCATGCCTCTACACTCTTGCTACCTATAATACTAACTTTGAGATTGATGTATATGCCTATATATATATATATATATATATATATATATATATATATATATATATATATATATATGGGTCTACTTCAGAAGATCGACAGACCATTTGATCGACATTCATTTGGTCGACAACCAGTATTCAAGGCACTTAACAGGGATTTGCCCCCCTCCCCAATGTTGTGTGACCCTGAAGTTGATATATATAGTTAGGGGGGTGAAGCCCCCTCCTATTTTTGTTTAAAAGCATGAAAATACAAGAACAACTACACATTTTAAACAAAAATAGGTGGGGGGCTTTGCCCCCCACACCCCCCATTGTAGGGGGCTGTGCCCCCCACGCACACCCCAACTATATATAACAACTCCAGGGTCACACAACATTGGGGAGGGGGGCAAATCCCTGTTAATTGCCTTGAATACTGGTTGTCGACCAAATGAGCTGTCGACCAAATGAGTGTCGATCAAATGGTCTGTCGATCTTCTGAAGTAGACCCATATATATATATATATATATATATATATATATATATATATATATATATATATATATAAAACGGATTACATGAAGTTTAAATTGACCTCTGTTTTGCTAACATACTTTGGTTGACAAAATGGATGACAGTTGTGCAAAATTACACAATCCCTGGCACATGCTGCTTCCCAGGGGATTGTGCGATTTTGGAGTTTGTATAAATAATTAGCAGGGGACGATGGGGGTGCAGACCATGTCATAGGAGTGTAGGGGGACAAAAACAATGTTTTAAAACTTGCAGAGTCCAAGGAATAACCTTGAAACATGCACAGAAGTGAGTCAATGTTGTCAACATTGGCTAAAGTTGATATGTGTAATACACATTTATATATATATATATATATATATATATATATACACACACACACACACACACACACACATATATATATATATATATGTGTGTGTGTGTGTGTGTGTGTGCGCCCCCCTCCCCCCCAACATCCCTTCAGGCTTCCATCCCCACCAATCAATCCACCGATTTGTCCTTCATTGAGAGGCAGGAATCAGGCCCTATCATTCCCTGCCAAAGGCTAGAGCCTTGTAGCGCCTTAGTTTCTTGCATGGGAAAGGAGCTCTTTCATTCAGCTCATGCATTCTCTCATAGTGCAGTGACCCTAACACACATCTCCCTTGCCATGGCAGTGCATGAATTTCGTAATCACTGCTGTCAGAGAACACATACATGCATCCATGTTCAGAATGAACTCAAAGCATGCAATTGGGCCATCCTAAAAAATCTTCCACTGGATGATACTGTAGCCTATTTTAATTCCAAATTCCTCACCATCCTAGACTCCCACGCTCCTATCCGCACCCTCAGAGCCAAAGCCAAGACAGCCCCCTGGCTCACGAAGGTAACCAGAACTAAATTTTGGCTAGAAACAAAGCATGGGATAAATGGCTTACCTCTAAAGACCCACTCGACCATATTAAATTTAAAGAGTTAAGGAATGATGCCAAGAAAGCTTTGCTATTAGACAAAAAAAACTACTACCAACACATTCAGCATAAACATCAGAACAAACCTTAAAAATTTTGGGCAGGCATTAACAAACTGCTCCACCCGGGCCAAACCAACACTCCCACCCCATCAGTTTCTAACCTAAAAACTCCAGAGGAAACTGCTAATATCTTTGACAACTTCTTTAGCAAGACCATCCAGTCACTAGCTAGCCAGCTACACCCCCATCAACCCCTCGCAGAATTCTCTGCAACCGCCACCCAACCACCTTTTAACTTCCAGCCTGTATCCACATCCACCATCAAATCCCTACTTACCAAGCTAAAGCTCACTACCCTAGCAGCTGATCTCCCCCCACCTGAATACCTACAGAAAAGTGCAGAGGCCATTGCATACCCCATTTTGATTATCATAAACCGCACCTAGTCTGAAACTTATTGCCCCTCTCGCTGGAAGGTCTCCCATATCATACCCCTTCATAAGGGAGGTAACTCAGTAGGCCTCTCTAACTACAGGCCAATAGCCATACTATCACCAGTGGTCAGAATAATGGAAAAATGCATCCATAACCAATTAACCCACTACCTCACCCAAAATAAACTCCTGGCCAACTCTCAGCATGGCTTTAGGCCTCATCATAGCACTACTTCAGCCCTCCTATCCTTCTCTAACTCTATTAACATTAATCAAAACAATAACAAACTAAACTCAGCTCTCTTCCTAGATCTCTCTAAGGCCTTTGAATGGTCAATCACCAGCTACTTATACATATCCTGAAGCAACTGTCACTTAACTGTGGCCCTATTAAATGGTTCCAATCCTATCTGACTGAAAGACAACAAGCAGTATTATGGAAAAATACCTTAACAACCCGGCTACCTATTACTCTAGGAGTCCCCCAAGGGTCCATATTAGGACCCCTACTCTTCAACGACCTATCCACTATCACCCCCAAGGCCACCTGCATTCAATATGCAGATGACTCTACACTAATTTGCACAGTGTCCTCCTTAACTGAGCTCAAGATCCTAACCCAGAATACTTTCAGTGAGGTAGAAAAATGGTTTGCTGACTTCATCTTCTCTTAAACCCCAATAAAACCAAGCTACTAATCTTTTCCCCCACTAGTATAACCTCTTTGCCATTTTTTACTTTAACTTCCAACAACGGTACTACTATCTCCCCCAGATACTCAAACAAAACTCCTGGGGATCACAGTTGACAATACCCTAAAATATGACACCCATGTCAATCAAACAATCAAATCTGTCAACAAAAAACTGGGGTCCCTCTATAGGATCAAATCTTTCCTCACCCCATTAGCAAGAACTACTACTGCCCAATCCCACTTACTATCCACCCTACCCTATGCCTCCACTCTTTACACTAACTTGAATAAAGCCTCTTTCACCAAACTTGCTAGCTGTTATAACCAAGTTGCCAGATTCGCCACAGGTACACCCTTTCGGACCCACCATTGTATCAACCTAACTCAACTAGGATGGCTTGAATGGCCTAGTCTTGTCCAATATAACCAACTCATTATAGCCCACAAGGTTTCATACCAACCTGAATACACACCTGCATTAAATGAGATCATTAAACCATATAGCAACTTGAGGTTCCTGCGCTCTGCTGACAAACTGCTGGTGCAAACGACTAAGAGAAAAAGTGTGGCAGGGGACTCACTATTTGCCAACTCAGTAGGTAAAATCTGGAACTCACTACCTGCCATACTCACTCTCCAACCTTCCCTAACCCTGTTCAAAAAAAGCCTCAAACACCACCTCCAATCGTAATGGCACTGTCCCTGCTTAAACCTTGACTAACTACTACCTGCGGTTTGTGGAAACCCTGTCTAATCATATGCTGATAGAGTCCGTACTCTTAAGGGACCTAGTCCTAATATGAATGTCTTAAATATTGTAACCTTAGTGAAGTCAAACTTGTTGTCTGTACGATTGCACATTACTGATGAATGTATTTTATATATATGTACATTTGTGCCTTACTGATTAATGTATTTTACACGTATTTCCAAATGGCTCTATTGTCCTTATGTAACTGTACTTTAAAAACTGGAGCTTTTCTCCCTGGGCCTCCGCTGAAAATGGACATATATCCAGTCGGACTTTCCCGGTAAACAAATGTAAAATAAAAATAAATAAATAAAATGTATACCAACTGTTAAACAGAGTGCAAAGTCCAACCAACACATACAGATGTACCCAAAACCTTCCACTCCAGTAGGTGTCAACCATGCAGGTGAGCCAGAGCATCTCCTTACCCCTCAGGATGGGCAATGCTGGCTTTGGCTGCTCACTCCTATATTCTCATAGCCACGGCTTTAACCCTTACACCGTGGACCTGGGTTATGTGAATGTAGTGTTTTTGTGGTGCTTCTTTATGGATTTTGCTGTGTAGATTATGGAGGGCTTTTTTCTGTGTATGGAAGCAATTTACTGTGATTGATGACATGGGTACACAGGTGCTAACTAATGCAGACACACACATATATAAAATACATTGTAGAGGGTGCTGTACTCCTGCTGGAATTATGAGTTCTACTGTTTATATTCCTAGCTTAAATTTCATAGCATATGTTGAGAGTTTGTAATGCTGTCTTGCATACTTGAACTACATTCAAATGCTTAATAGCTATTTCAACTAAATGCAGAGTTCTACTGAGCTAACACTAAGGTTTCTTAATACTCTACAATTTTGTTCAAGTTGTAGTTTCTTATGATAGAAATCAAGACTAAGTATACTTCTCAATCTCTTAGTGTAAGAATTCTGGACATAGTCAAAAATAATGGGGGGGGGCGCAAAGGCACATAATCAGGGACAGAGTTTAAATATTGCCCTTATAAATTTTGAAAGTTACTAAAATAACAGATTTTCCATTAGCATGCATTTTCCAAAGGGTATGAAGTTTGAAACTCAAATGTCTGTCATTATTTAGTGTCTTCAGAACTTAACGATTTGCCAGAATTGCATAAATTTATGAGGAACAGGCCAACAATCTGGACATTCTGCAAAATTCTGGATAGTTGAGAGATATGAACAGATTAATAAACAGCAGTGTGTTGGAAGATTCATTTATTTAGGTTTTACTCTGAGCGTACATACTTATACAAATCCTAATTCTAGATAGTAAATACTAGGGACTAATTTGCCTGCTTATCCGCAAAGCAGAAACGGGAATAATCATAACACAAAATTCCACAAACTGTTCTACTATACAGCATTTACCACATTACAGATAATTCAAACTCCAACCAGCTTCTGTCCTGACTCTTCAATAGGCACCAGCACCACAAATACAGACACCAGAATGGCATCATGCATGTTAGATACTGTTTGCCATCTATCAGAACTGAGAAACGACAACCTGCAGAATAATCCTCATGCAATAATGGCTTGCAAACACTACTAACCTGTGCTAGATTGAACCTGTGCCCTGCAAAGTATAGACTACTATTCCCTAGTCAGTCAGTTGCACTGGGTTTAACAGTACATGTAAATACACAAAGTGCACATCTCATATGGCTTTTGGGATTTACAGTGGCCACTTAATTAAAAATGGTTTGCTGCAACTGGGCTCATCTTCAGTAGGATCATAGGAGGTTACTAGGCTAATGGCCCTAGATCCTTTATGAGCCTAGCCAAGTTCTTACCCTTATTTCCGTGACCAGCACCTATTGCCCCTGTCCAAGAGGGCACAGGTAGAGCCCCCAGGGTGAATTTACAGTCACCCATCCAAACACCTAGATTGCGATTGAAGCGGTCCAAAGAGGTATACTATTTGACATGCAGTGAGAGACTGTTCCAAAGGTGTGGTAACCTCTGGGAGATAAATCTGTCCCTCCATCAGGTTTTATTAATGTCACATACCAGGTTAAGGTCTTTAGAATGAGTAACCCATGTACCATTTGACTTACGGACATCCAGCATTTCCATTAAAGCAAGGTCAGAGATTGCCTTGTATGCAAGGTAGAGATTGCCTCTGAGTAGTCCATATGAAACAGAATACAGTAACAGTGATTTCAGATAATCCCCATAGGAGAGATGCTGAAGACTTTGAGTTTTCCTTGTAAGGAACCTTTGTGGTCTCTCCAATTGTTGCAGGTGCTTGGAAAGGTACATACGAAAAGGGGCATTGTACTGAATTACTGGCCTGAGGAGGGAAGAGTACAGGGAGGTTATAACTTCTTTTTTTCTGGAGGCAATGCTCTTACTTAATGGATGAGCAATATGGAATGCCCTTCTTACCTCTGTGGAGACATGACGATCAAAGGTAAGGTTGTTGTCAACCTGTGTGCCCAGGTCTCTCACCACTGAGTGCGTACTTAAGGTGTTGCTATTGATGTGGTAGTTAGCAGGAACATCACTTTTACTGAAAGAAATAATAATACACTTTTTTTGCATTGAGTTTAAGGCCATGACTTTAGCACCAATCATTTGTTTGTATAAGAATCTCTGGTAGGATGTTGAAATAATTTGGTGATTCATACGTTCATAGGTGTGTACTAGGCTAATGGCCCTGGAGCCTTCTCAAACCTAGCCCATAAAGGTGCCTTGTCATCGTGCCCCTGACATTAGCTCCCAGTGCCGCTATCCAGTAGCTCCACTGGAGTGATCCCCTGGGTGAACTTTCTGTTACCCATCTATTCGAGATTCCTCTTGAAGAAGGCCTGGGAGGTGCTTTGCTTGACATGAATAGAAAGCCTATTCCAGAGCATGGGCAGTCTCTGGGTGATGAACCTGTCCCTCCAGCATGTCCTGATGATTGAGGTAATGAGATTACGGTCTCTGGAGCGTGTGGTGCGGAGGGATTGGGATTTCTTTAGGTGTAGCATTTCTAGCAGGGCTGGGTCAGACATGACTTTGTAAGTCAAGCAGAGATCACCTCTAAGTAGGCGATAAGAGACGTAGAATAGCTGAAGTTTAGATAAGTAAAAAAGAACAAGGCAGCCAAGCACGGCTAAAAGACATAAATTTATTAAAATACAAGTGAGAAGCGCTTTCATGCAGATACACTGCACATCATCAGACCAATAAAATAAAAACAAATAGCTTAAATACCAGAATCAATTAAAAAAACAAACTTATAAAGCTGTCCATGCTTCTATATGGGGAAGACAGAACGCCCTTTTAAAGAGCATACAATGGAGCATTTGGGTTATATACGTAGGCATGACCCCATCAGTGCCTTGTAGAAGCACGTTCGTGATAAACCTGGGCATACTTTCATTTTTATGGTTTTGCAATTGATAGGTTTTGATAGGAGGGGTGGAAATATTAGGAATAAATTAAAACTGGCAGAGTCCAAATGGATTATTAGGCTCACTGCACATAGAGCACCAGGACTGAATAGATGTGTACCTTTAAAGCCTGTTTTAAAGGCACACCCTCTGAAGCACTACTTATGTTCTTTAATTGTGTATTTTTTTATTGATTCTGCTATTTAAATTTGTGCTGTTTTGTTTTTATTTTATTGATCTGATGAAGTGCAGTGTATCTGCATGAAAGAGCTTCCCACTTGTATTTTAATAAATTTGTGTCTTTTAGCTGTGCTTGGCTGCCTTGTTCTTTTTTACTTATTTACATTTGCTTTTGGTACAAGGCAGCCTTTATCTGCTTGGTTGGCTTTTTTATTTGGAATAACTGAAGTTTCTTGAGTCTGTCCATGTAGGACATGTGATTAAGGCCTAGGATCCTCTTCGTGGGGTACTTCTGTGGCCTCTCCAGCTGTTGCAGGTGTCTAGCTAGGTACATGCCAAATGGGGCATTATTTTCAATGATTGGTCTAATGAGGGATGGGTACAGAGAAATGATGACCTCTTTCTTCCTGGATGAAAAACCCTTGGTTATGAGATGTGCCACATAGAAGGATTTTCTGACCAGTGGCAATGTGGTGGTCGAAGGAGAGGTTGCTGTCAACCTGGGTGTCCAGATCTCTTAGAACACTTTCAGTGTTCAGTGGACTCCCATCAATGTGGTAATTAATGGGAACTGAGTTTTTACCAAAGGAAATAACAATGCATTGTTTGGAATTAAGCTTAAGGCCATGTCTCCGACACCAGTCATTGGTCTCAGTGAGGCCTTTCTGTAGGATGTATGCATCACTTGGGGAGTTAATAATTGCTCCCAGCTTGCAGTCATCTGTGGACTTGGTCAGCCAGAGTCCTTCTGTGTTGGCCTGGACTTCTGAGAAGATGCCACACAAGAGAGGAACCAGGACCGATCCCTGTGGGACTCCACTTGTGACTGGTCAGCAGTCTGACTTGAAATCAGCTACTTTCACCCTGTGGGTCCTATCTGTCAGCCAATTTGCAGCCCATCTGGTGATATAGGGTTGATGCCTAGTTTGGTGAGTTTATAAATAATTCCTGAGTGAAGAATGGTATCAAAGGCCTTGGGCAGATCGAGGTAGGCTGTGTGCACTGCCTTGCCCTCATCTACAGCCTTGGTGACTGACTCAAAGAAGTCAAACAGGTTAAGTGGGCAGGATCTTCCTTTAACAAAGCCAAACTGCATGGGGACCAGGGTTTGGAGATTACCTATATCCTTGTTAATCAGGTCCATGATGATGCACTGCATAGCTTTCCATATCAGACTCATCAAGCTAATGGGGCAATAATTCCCAGGGTCTGTAGTCACTACCCCTTTATGGAGAGGGATGACTGTAGCAGTGCGCCATTTGGTAGGGACAAAGCCGGAGGTAAGGCTGTGACTGAACAAGGCACACAGATGTGGTGCCAGTACATTTTTTAGTTCATGTAGAACATAGGCCAGGATATTGTCAGGTCTGATGGATGCAGTATTCTTGGCCTTGGACAATGCAGCTTTTACCTGTGTTGCAGAAATACTGGGTACTTGGCATTCTTTTGGTATTATGTTTGGTCCTTTTGGGGGAGAGAGAGGGGTAAAGTTGGCACTGAATCTGTTGGCCAGTATGTTGGCAATATCTGTTGGCTCAGTATAGGAGGTACCATTGTGCAGTAACTCGGAGCAAATCTGGGTATTGCCATGGAGGTTCTTGATATAGCTATAGGAGACTTTGTGTTTGTTTTTTTGTGTGTCCACAGCAATTCTGCCTTCAAAGCTGGCTTCAGAGGATTTGATAAGGGATCTCAACTTTTTGTTGTGGCTAATAAGAGAGTTTTTCCATTCTTGAGACTTCTCCTTTTTCTGCAACAGTTTCTTCCTTCTGTTGTAGAGTTTGATGGCTGGGGACCACCAGATTGGCTTCCTTTTTTTAGAGGAGAGCGTCTTGGTTCTATTGGGCATGGCTAGTTCCATGCATTTATATATCTGTTCATAGAGCACTGGTGTATGATTTGGCTGTCATGCAGCTATTTTCCATTGGCATGGATGCTGTGAAGTTAGCCACCTCTGTTTTTAGGAGCCCAAAGTCAGCTTTGGAGAAGTTTTTCAAGGTGGTTACCTTTGTGGGGGGGGGGGTGAGATGTGGATATTCATGGTGATTAGTTTGTGGACAGATCTAACCAGAGAGGAATCGACAATTGGTGTAGAGCAACACTTGCCCATGTTAGTGATAACCAGGCCTAGGATGTTGTTTCCTCTAGTACGGGTCAGGATGAGCTGGTCCAGGGTATTGGAACTGATGAATTCACCTTCTGCTCTCAGTTTTTAGTCATCAGCAAACTTTGTCAGCCACAGACATTCAGTTTTTGCTTGAACTTCAGTGAAATAGATTCCAAACAGCAGAAGTCCCAGGACTGATCCCTGTGGAAAACCATTGGTTAAAGGTCTGCTGCTGGAGGTTAGCAACCTATCTAACAATACAAGGGTCGATGCCTAGTTGGGTGAGTTTGTCAATGATGCCTGAGTAAGGGATAGTGTCAAATGCCTTGGCGAAGTCCAGGTAGGCTGTATGCACAGATTTCCCTTCTCACAGGGCCTTGGTGACTGTCTTAAAGAAGTCCACCAGGTTTAACAGGCATGATCTCCCTTTGAAAAATTCAAACAGAGTAAGGTCAAGTGTCTGGAGATTACCTATATCTTTGTTATAAGGTCCATGATGATGCATTCCTTCCATGGCCTTGCCGATTAGGCTAGTCAGGCTAATAGGTCTATAGTTCCTGAGGTCAATGGAAGCACCACCTTTGTGCAAGGGAACAACGGTGCTTGATTTCCATTCAGCTGGTACAAAACTGGTGCTCAGACTATGATTGAAAAGAGTACCCATTGATGTTGCTAATTCATGTTGGAGCCCATGCAGGAAGCAGCCTGGGATGTTATCAGGTCCCATAGATGCTGTGTTTTTGGCCTTAGCTAGGGCATTTATGACCTGCTCTTCAGAGAAACAAGGTAGGGGACAGGTGGTAGGGATGTCATGGGGTATGTGTGGCAGGGACAGGGGAATGAAGTTTTCACAGAACCTGTCAGTCAGCAGGTTAGCTGTGTCCACAGGCTCAGTATATATGGTATCATTAACTACCAGTTCGGCACAAATATGGGCCTTTTCTTTTAGGTTATAGATGTAACTATAGAATGCCTTGTGGTTGTCCTTTGTTGAGGAAGCTAATTTGGACTCATAGTTTGCTTTAGAGGACTTCACAAGAAGTCTTATTTGCTTGTTTAAGCTGAGTAGGGAGTGTTTCCAGTTTAGGAGGGCTCACTCATTATTACTCTTAGACAGCAATTTCTTATTATTATTGTAAAGCCTGTTAATGGCAGTTGTCCACCAGGCAGGTTTTCTCTTCCTTGAGGAGCTTGTTTTGGTCCAATCAAGTACAGCCAAGTCAATGCAGGTATACAAGTGTTTGTCTAAAGCTCTGGTGTAGAGCTCAGCATAGTTCCATCTGATGGAGCAGGTATAGTGAAGGTATTTTTGCCACCACATAAAAGAATATAATCTGCTGCTTTGATGAATTTTTTAGTTTACTTGCTGCTGGGGGGTCAGGTCTGACAGTTACTTCAAATGAGACCAATTTGTGGTCAGATCTCACCAGGGAGGACCTCACAGTGGGGGTGCTACAATGGTCCACCATATTTTGGTAAGCACCAGATCCAGGATGTTGGCACCACTTGTGTGTCAGCCAGCTGGTCCAGGGCACTGGAGTTAATGAAGTCAAGGAACCTTTGGGCAAGTGAGTTTGAGCACAAGTTATTTATCCAGTCAGTGGATGGGTAGTTAAAGCCACCCAAAACCATAGTGTTTGAATGTATCTTGATAGACTCAAATAGATCCAAATAGGCAGAGTAGGTGTCCTGATTCATGGAGGGGGTCCTGTAGCTGGCAATGACTTAAATAGGTGTCCTACCAACAGTTAATTGCATCTGAAGTGTCTCCAGGGAATCATACTGTTTAACCAATCTGGAGGTAAATTTATGTTTAATGAATATTGAGACACCGTCTCCTTTAGTTTCACGCCTTCAGTTTGAGGTCTGAACATATGGAAGGAGGTGTAACCTGGTATGGCTGGGGTGCTCTCCACAGCCTTGAACCAGGTCTCTGTGACTGTACAAATGTCTGCATCTTCCAAGGTGAGGACAACTTTCAGTGAGTGCAATTTCATGTTTAAACTCCTAGCGTTTAGCAGTATAACCTTGAGGTTGTTTTTAGATGTAGTTTTTATGTTGGGAATTTTATCCTTGAGACACTGTCTAAAAAGGCACTATGGGGGTGACAAGAGCCTCAGCCAGTAGCCAAAATCCCAGGGGTGACAGATGAAGACCATCTCTGGCAAAGCATTGAGGTCTGTCAATCATGTGATCCCAGGCTGACAGATAGTGGATCCTCTTAGAATGATACCAGAAGCCAAGCCAATTACTGAAGTCAATCATTTTCTATTTGTATTGAGGCATCATCCTAGGTTAAGGTAAAATGCTGCTTAAGGCTAGGGGACATACCTACCTGAGACACATAGTCTGAGAGCTCAGTCATATCTCTCTTCATACAGTCTAGAGAGATGCATCTTAAATCATTTACACCAACATGGACTATGACAGAGTCATAACAGTACCTGCTGTTAAGAGACTTTTGTGTATGTGTGATATGATGTATCCTGGCACCTGAAAGGCAGCTGACCATGACCTTTTCCTTATCCAGCCTAGTGAGAGGGACATCAGTGTGTCTCACGGTGGAATCACCTATGATTAATATGTTTGATTTGTGTTTTGCCTTAAAGGTTTGACCAGTGAGACACTGCTGCATGACATATTGTGTGTAATGAGTTCTGCAGAGGAAGTATTAGGTGTAGCGTGCTTGTGTTTGTGAGGACTCTGGTGATTTGGTATGTTTCTGGTGAGGACCTCTGCATATGTAGGTATGTAGGAGTAGGAGGTGAGCTGTGCACACTAGCAGCTTGGCATCTCACACACATTATGTTTGTGTGGACTAGGAGTAAAGGGTTGTTGGCGAACATGAGGCAGTTGTTAGACTGACTCAGGATGCCCATGTTGATCAGACTTGCTGGAGAAACTATGGGAAATTGTCCGACCACAGTGATAGGTACATTTATATGATCAGGAAGAGAGATCACACTTAGCAGTGACTAGTGGGTGAGAGGTGTGTTGGTACCTCAGAAGCTAGGCTTAGTGTTCCACCTGACAGTAGAGCAGGGCCAAGAGAAATCCCAGGTGGACTACAAGCAAAGTGCTAAGGAAAAATTTAACAAACAAAACATTTGCATCTATAACCACCAATGGCAACCACCGCTACATGGCAGTAAAAGATGGAGCTCTACACACAAACAAGGGAAAACACAGGGCTTACATACAACAAGAAAAATACCCTTTTTAGCTAAAACTAGCAAATAAGAACGCTCTCTCTGAGTTCTATTCCAATCACCCTCGATTAGATGGGACCCAGACAGCACTCTCCTCACACAATGGTGCAGTAGGGCCTTCACCAACAAAGGTGGCTTGAAGTTGATGCTTAGAAGTTTCAAAACAGACCCAGAAATAGCAAACCTGGAACTGGGCAGTGCTACAGCTGAATTAGTACAGTGTACAGTAAAATGTGACAAAATAGTTCAAACAATTCAAACAGACAGTGGAATGCAAATACAAATCAAAAGTGCAATATTGGAGTAAAAACAGGCACTTATAGTTATTTGGACACAACAGATAGCTTTATTATAAATATTTATCTTTTCCCTTTTTTAATATAATCATTCTGACATTAAACAAATGATATCGTGAATTATGTCTCCCTTTTCTTTTCAGGTTAATTCACTGTTGCAAATTATTTTGGTGAATGGCTATTAAAAAAAAACAAATGACTGAATAAATTGAACTTGGTGATCTGGTGCCCTCTAGTGCTCAAATATTAAACTGCAGTTCTGTTTTTTTTTTTTTTGGGACTGCATAATGCTGAAATATTGACACGTAAAAAATAAATAAATAAATAAAGGAATGCATGGAACTTGGCCTTCTGGAATCCTGAAATAGTGAAGCAGCTAGACTGCAGCCTCTAGGATTTTTTTTTACACTTCATTACAAAGGAGATTGCATAGCTGAAGTACTGACATTACACCAGCCCTGCACAACTATACCGCTTCAGCAGGCTTCAGTAACGGAGTTAACCAATCACATTATTCTCTGCACTGATCTCAAAGAATGAAGTCTGTTATAATGTTAGTAAAACAGAATATCCACAAAAGGCTTTAATGGTAAACAGCTTCACTATTTTTGTATATGAATGTCTTATTGCTAACAACATCTGGATGCCAGACCGTCCACTTTAAATATCACAGAAAGACCATCTAGGAGATAAATAGGAGAGCTCTACCTTTGAAACTGTTTAAAAAAAGCAATTTTGTTTTTGCTTCATATGTACCAGTTTATTTAAATAATAATCCTTGAAGTCCAAGGACTTAAATCTATTCCAAAATATGTCACATTTTATTTATTTACTGAACATTAATGTCCATGTCTATTAGGCTGATTTGCTTTAGCTAAGGACTGTAAAATGCCTGTTCTCTTCCCAGCAATTAAATTTCATTGAATCAAAACAGTCACCTGTTCCCTCTTTAAATGCTTCAGTTCTGTTTACATTTTTTATCTCAGTCAGCAAGTCATTCTATAGTGGAACTGTATGTTCTGTGAACCAGTTTATTCACCGTACACTTTTAGCACTGTCTCTTAACTAGGATCCATCTGCACCCACCCAGCATTCTCTATAAATAGCCAAAAATTATCAAGTAAACAGTTTAACAGATCTGTAATCAGCATTAGATCTCCTACAACTCTCTGATAAGCTAAGGAAAACAACCCCACACATTTTAGCCTACTTTGGCAGTCCACTGTCCTGATGTTAGAGATACCCCTTGTCCATATAAGCTGAATTCTTTCTAACTAATTTATTAGGTGCCAGTTATATGGGGGTCATAGAAGAGCAGAGTAGTCTAATAGTGGCCCGATAGCATCAAAACAGTATCTGATTTCATCAAAGGAAGGAAGGAAGTAAATATGAATAATCCAGCAGCATTAGTAAGTTTAAACACAGGTAATATTTGCGTATATTAAAACATTAAAGCTGATGCACTGTTAACACCTAGGTCAGAATAAGAGGCAGTTCTATTTAGCAGCTTGTTAATCAGTATACATCTTTTCACTTTGTATCTCAATCCCACAGAAAATGTAAGCAGACTTGTTAAGATTTGGTATCATATTACAAAGTTTTGGTAAAACGTCTAGGGTATTTTGCAAAATCTGGTCTGTATTGTGAGCATTAATTTTGTCTAATTTCAAGTTATCTGCATACAGTACATAGACAAGACTTGGGGCAATATTTATAAATGTCCACCAAAGCTGAGCAATATTTTCTCTTCCATTTGGCAGAGCTGTGCTGCTCAACTAAAATGCAATTCAGGTACATGCAAAATGAACACAACTTTGAATCCACTATGTCCCTCCAGTTAAAATCTATGAATCACGTACACCATGCAGTTAAAACAA
The DNA here is from genome assembly GCF_019279795.1 of Protopterus annectens. Lineage (NCBI taxonomy): Eukaryota > Metazoa > Chordata > Ceratodontiformes > Protopteridae > Protopterus > Protopterus annectens. The sequence goes on from NC_056739.1 coordinate 268,148,229, forward strand.
CCTGGAGATAGGTGACCCATTCAGTATTTTGTAACCATGTAGCACTGAGCTGTGCATCTACAGTCTGTTCAATTACAAAAGCATTCCTTGCTGAAGTGAGTAAATGTAAAATAGCTAATAGTCATGTACCAGTTCTAGGAGGTTCTATGAGCATTTTAGAATTACCTTACTATGCAATTCAAACAGCAGCAGTGAAAACACCCATGATGCGCACAAGTCTAATATTCACAGGCCATGCCCACAGAGGGCCACATTTGCATGTGGTTCAGAAAAACTAAATGTCTCTATTCTGCTACCGCTCATTGCACAGCTGAGCAGTGCCACTTTAAGAATCACAATAGGCTTGCATACTAAGGGCCAAATAAGTGGACTTTGCATAGCACACAGTCTTTTATGAATACATCCCTGAGCTAGCTGCCATAATTCACTGATCTACTATCAGAAGTCAACGACCATCACCTCAGACACCACCCACGGTATTTGAGCACCACTTGCTAAACATTCACAAAAAATCAATAAAAAACTGCTATATTAGAGCTCAAGGAGATTGTTGGGTGAGCAGGGTATGATATTTTTAATAGTTATTGAAATCAACAACTTGACAGCCTAGGATGTTTGGAAGTTAATTAGAAGCTTTTAGTTTACTGAGATGCAGAGATTTATTCAGGCCTGATCAAAGTTCAGATCTAGGCATGATTTCATCATAAGGTTACTGAAACAATTCTGTTTTGCTTGAAGAACAATTGGCAGTGGTTTCTTACATTAGTTCACCCAGCTATCCATCCATAATCCCTTATTCCCATTTTTACACATGGGTTCAGGGTCCCACTTTAACAATGACTTTCATCTGGAGCCAAGGTTCACACCACTGGGTGGCTAGCCCTGCCATGGCTGTTCTTCCATACCACTCATTCAACGCACACTCACACCTATGGCTGATTTAATGTTTCCAGTTCATTTACTGAATATCTTTGGAATGTGGTAGGAAACCAGAGCACCTGCAGGAAACCCACCCAAACACAGGATTGACATGCAGACTGCGCACAGAAGGCCCCCCAGCTGAGAATTCTACTGGAGAAACTCTTGCTGTGAGCTGACCCACAATCTGCTGCACCACTGTGCAAAATTACAACAGTTTTTTTAAACACCAATTTTCCATGGTTTTCCCCATTTACCATGGCTTTTCTAACAACGGTTATGCAAGGGAGAGATTTGTTTAGTGCAATTTTTTAGAAGGAAAAATTTGTTAATTTGAAGTATGGAATTAGAAAAAAAAATGTCAGGGGCATTTTCTATGGTGGAGGCTGTAGTTATAAATTGCCAGTCAGTATTATTAAAATATTTGACAGTAATACTCTGGGAAAATTAAAACTCTGATGCTGGTCACATGACATACGTGGTCAGATGATCACTCAGGGCATCAGGCATTATGCCAGCCGCTTTAATATTAGGGATATCTATCTGTAGGATCTAGTCAACAGTAACCTTTTTTTTTTTTTTTTGGCATTCATTCCTCTTGGCAGAAAAAAAGACCGGCTAGAACACAAAGGCTTGTATTGGGGGTTTGGGCACTGGTCAAAGTTCTTCTTTCACTTAATATTAAGTCACCTAGGATCAACAATTCAAAGATGAACTTGGTGATAATCCACTATAGAAATTCAGTGAATGACAAGACAGTGTGCTTTATGTTTATGTAGTCACAACTTTAATATGCATGAAACCAGCTCCTTGGCATTGTGGAGTGAAGCACTGAATGTAACGAAAGAGCCCAGGTTTAATTAGGTCCATGTGCTGGAGAATCTGGCTAGGGCAAGTGGGAAATGACATGGCAGAGCCTGTTTTCCTCTAACAAGGGAGAGGTTTGGGACTTGTGTTCTGGTGCACACACTCTTCCTAAAATCCTTGGTGGATATCAAAGATTAAGAGAGGGTATGATCCTTCAAGAGAGTGGTACTATGTGGATAGCATCATTTGCAAAAGTGGATGACAAGCTCTTGCACTGCTCTGTCGCACATTCAACCCATAGAACCAGAGGCGGATACTTCCTCTAGGTCTCCCTGTCTACATGAGTGACCACTAATGATATGATGCTCCTAATAAGAGTAGAATAAAATGGTATTTTAACTTCTTTGGACCCTCCACAGATACCACAAAGGATCTGTGCAAGGTGAATGGATTTTTAACCACAGCACAGATGAAGCAGTCAAAGGAGATTTTCAACGTAGGTCCCCCCAAGTTCCTAATGACTGACAGATATCTATAATGATAAGGAGTAGTGCTGCTGGATTTACTGCAGAAACTCTGCTGCATTTCTTGGTGTTGATATTAAAACCATGATCAACTCTCCAACCATTTGCCAGTAAATTTGAATATCAGAACAAAATTTGACAACTGCCGTATCATCATCCTTTGTTATTGGCTTTTATGCCACAGAAATTATTTTATATATATATATATATATATATATATATATATATATATATATATCTCAAAGAGGAGGATCCCAGGATACTACCCTGTGGAACATCACTAGCAACATTTCTCTGTGTAGAACCAATACCTCAAACGTAATGGGTCCTAAGGGAGTGCCAATTACCAATCCAGCAAATTCAATATGGGTTACTATTGAGAAGAAAATGTTTGTCAATAAACCCAAAATGGGGGATAGTGTCAAATACCTTGGAAGGTTCAGATAAGCAGTGTGGACTACATGCCCTTCATCCTTTGCATTATTAATCCTTTCCTTTTCAGTTCTTCTAATTTTTCACTTAATCTTAAGGGCCAGTTACTTCATCACCAAGATAAATAAACCTGGAGACAATAAACAGACCTGTTGGTACTTCTAACATCCTGAATATTTAATTATGATGTCAGACTTTAATTCAAGATTTGAATTTGGAGCTAAAACAGCTTAACTCCAATATTTCAAATAAGCTCCATTTAACTAAAACAAATGCCTTCTTGATATAAAGCAAAACATTCTGGTATCATTACCATCATTATTCACAATTTTCATGGACACCTATAATGACCAGCAGCTGTCTGCCACATGCCTCTTCTTAACCAGTCCACTCTGCCCTGGAGCAATCAGGTGTAGAACTCTGCCCAGCTCCTCTGCCAAAACATTAGCCAATATGTTAGTATAAAAGTGATATGGGTCTATAGACAGCAGCTAGATTCCCTGACTTACTTATTGGTATGAGTGCTATTAATGGCTTGGGTTTCAAACAGTGGCACTCTTCCCTTTCCAACTAACCTATAGTAGAGGCAACATGTTTCTTTTTAAGAGAAGACTCTCCCGTCTTAAAGAGCTCTGCTGGGAAATCATTGGCTTGCTGCCTTTGTAGAGTTAAGAGCCTTTATGGCCTGTTGAACCTCTTCTAGGTAAAGTCCTTAGGTTCATAGATACTTAATAGATTATTGATCTGTGAGGAACTTAAGAAACCCAGCACTGTATTTCCATGGTAAGTATTAGCCCTTATATTTTGCAACATGAATATGCAAACACGGGCCAAATAAATATATGTTGGGGTGGAGTAATTACATATTTCCTCCTATCCATGAGGGGCTATTGGTGCTAAATCAGGGTTTAATTCACAGTTACATATCCAGTAGTCCAAATTATGTCTGCATAGAGTAAGGGAAGTACTCTGATGTATGTGAAGTGTAATATGGTTCTACAGGAGGGGTATTCTCTGTGATACATGCCCATCCTTTCAGCATGTTCTATTAATTTTGCAAAAAAAGATTTCAATCCCTTAAGGAGGTGTTTATAAAACAAATTGGCTTGTGAATGTATAATAGGTTTGACAGAATAAGGTATTTTGAGGCTCTATATTGCAGGCAGAGTTTGCCTCTCAATTGCCTGTATGATACTGAGATGATAGACAAGGCTTTGAGGAGGTCTGCATAGTTTTTATGATTTAGGCCCTTGACTTTTTAGTGTAAAAGTGTTGTGGTTGTTTCAGCTGTGACAAGTGCTTATAGAGGTACATACTGAAAGAGACATTATAATCAATGATTGTCCTAATGAGTGCTGAGTACAATGGAACAATTATCACCCTGCATGTGGACAGCAGCCTTGAGTAGCATTCTACCTTCTTCAAGGAAGATGCCACAATACAAACAAAAAAAATGATTAACTTTAACAATTGGCTTAGCTTCTGGTGTCAGTCCAAGGGGATCCACTATATGTCAGCCTAAGAAGACATGGTTGACAGGCCACACTGCTTTGCAGATGGCCTACACCTGTCTCCTGTAGGCTTTCAGATACAGCCAAAGGCATTAGATACCTCCATTGTGCCTTTTTTAGGTGGTGTCATAATAACCAACCTCCCAACATAAGAAAATCCTGTCAAGATAAACTCAGGGCATTGCTGCTTAATGCTAGGTTCATAGGTTGGTACTAGGCTATCAGCCCTAGGGCCTATACAAGCCTAGCCATAACAATTTCCTGGCTATTTCTTCCCACACTCTTTACTTCCCTGGACCCCTGTCTAGCAGGGCGACTGACATGATCCCTGGGGTGAACTTCCTTTCTCCCATCGAATCATCAAGGTTCCTTTTGAAGAGGGCAAAAGAGGCACTCTGCTTGACATGTATGGGCAATCTATTCCAGAGTCTGGGGAGTCTCTGGGTCAGGAACCTAACCCTCCAGCATGTTTTGTTTATTGTGATGACAAGGTTTAGATCCCTGGAGCGTGTGGCTCTGAGGGATTGGGATTTCTTTAAGTGTAGAATGTCCAACAGCTCTGGGTTCGACATGGCCTTGTATGTTAAGCAGAGATCGCCTCTGAGTAGACGATATGCGACAGAGTATAGCTGGAGTTTTTTAAGGCGGTCACCATAGGGCATCTGCTTTAGGCCTGTGATTCTTTTAGTGAGGTATTTCTGTGGCCTTTCCAGTTGTTGCAGATGTCTTGAGAGGTACATACCAAACGGGGCATTGTATTCTATAATGGGTCTAATGAGGGATGAGTACAATGGGGCAATGACCTCCTTTTTTCTGGATGAAAAGCCCTTAGTGATGAGGTGTGCCACATAGAAGGATTTCCTGACTGTTGTGGCAATGTGGTTATCGAAGGTGAGACCACTGTCCACCTGTGTCCCTAAGTCTCTTATCACACTTTCGGTGTTTAGTGTACTGCCACCTATATGGTAATTCACAGATACATGTTTTTTCCCAAAGGGGATAACTATACATTTCTTGGCATTGAGCTTGAGCCCATGGCTCTGGCACCAAGCATCTGTTTCTGTAAGGCCCTTTTGTAGAGTATCCACATCATTTGGGGATTCAATAATGGCTCCCTGTTTGCAGTCATCTGCGAACTTTGTTAGACAGAGTCCCTTAGTGTTGGCCTGTACTTCAGAGAAGTAGATGCCAAACAAGAGCGGTCCCAGGACTGAACCCTGAGGTACTCCACTTGTCACTTGTCTGGAGCTGGATTTGGAGTCGGCTACTTTTACAGTGTGGGTTCTATCAGTAAGCCAGTTAGCAACCCATTGGGTGACGTAGTGATTAATGCCCAGCTTAGTAAGTTTATCTATGATTCCAGAGTGGGGGGTGGTGTCAAAGGCCTTGGCAAGGTCTAGATAGGCTGTGTGGACCACCTTACCCTTGTCCATGGCTCTGGAGACTGATTCGAAGAAGTCAATCAGGTTCAGGAGACAAGATTGGCACTTCACGAACCCAAACTGGGTGGGGTCCAGTGTTTGAAGGTTGCCAAAGTCTTTGTTTATAAGTTCCATGATAATACGCTCTATGGCCTTGCAGGTAAGGCTTGTCAGACTGATGGGACGGTAGTTTCTGGGATCCAAGGTGGACCCCCCCCTTGTGGAGTGGGATAACTGTAGCTCTGCGCCACTCAGTGGGCACGAAACCTGAGGTGAGGCTATGATTAAACATGACACTTAGGTGAGGTGCCAGCTCATATTGTAGTTCATGTAGTACACAGCACGGGGTGTCATCTGGTCCCATGGATGCTGTATTCTTAGCTTTGGAGAATGCGTTTTTTTACCTATGTGGCCGTTATTACCGGAATTTGTCAATCTTCTGGTATTGAGATGGGCCATTTAGGGGGTGAAGTTGGCACTGAATCGATCTGCCAGGATATTGGCAATATCCTTGGGATCAGTATATTTAATGCCATTCTGTTTTAGCTCAGAGCAGGTCTGAGCATTGCCATTTAGATTCTTGACATAGTTATAGAATGCCTTGTGGTTGTCTTTGGAATCTTTGGCAATTTTATTTTCGTAACTAACTTTGGAGGATTTTATGAGGGATCTCAGTTTCTTACTGAGGCTGGTAAGGGAGTTTTTTGCATCCTGGGATTTTCCTCTTTTCTGCAACAGTTTCTTCCTTTTGTTGTAAAGTTTATTTATGGCAGGGGACCACCAGATTGGCTTCCTTTTTTTGGATGAGAGCATCTTGGCTCTATTTGGGATGGCACGATTCATGCATGAGTGGATGTGCCCGTACAATGCCTTAGTGTAGGATTCAGCAGTTGAACATTCTGTTCCCGTCTACATGGGTGTCATGAAGTTTGTCACTTCTGACTTGAGTAGCATGAAGTTGGCTTTGGAGAAGTTTTTTATGGAGGTTTCCTTACTGGGGGGGGGGGGATGTGGATGTTAAGGGTGATTAGCTTATGGTCAGAACTGACTAACGAGGGGGTGACCATAGGTGTGGAGCACCGATTTCCCATGTTGGTAATGACCAGGTCTAGGATATTGGAGCCCCTGGTGGGACTATGGATTAGTTGATCCAGGGCATTGGAATTTATGAATTCCAAGAACTGTTGGGCAAAGGTGTTGGTACATGAGTAGCTTTCCCAGTTAATGGCAGGGTAGTTAAAATCACCCAGTATTAGGGTGTTTGGTTCTATCTTAATATTTTCCAGTATGTTTAGAAAGGTGTAGTGAGAATCTTGGGGTATGGTGGGGGATCTGTAGCAAGCTACAGTTTGGATTGCAGTCTTACCTAGTGTTAGCTGCACCTGGAGAATTTCAGATGCATTGTGTTGGGCAACTAGCCTGGTGGTGTGAATATCCTTGGTGAATATTGACACTCCTCCACCTTTTGTGTTTTGGTCCTGGTTTGGTCGCCGAAAAGTGCGGTAAGAGTTGTAGCCTGGTATTGCAGGGGTTGTCTCTGGAGCCTCGAACCAGGTCTCAGTTACTGCACAGATATCGATGTTCTCCATTTTTAGGAGTGCCTCGAGAGAGTGCATTTTGAGGTTTAGACTTCTAGCATTGAGTAGCATTACCTTCAGATTTTGCATGCTTGTACCTGTTATGGTGGTGGTTTTGTCCTTTGAACTTTGCCTAAAAAAGGCACTATAGGGGTGGCAAGAGCCTTAGCCAGTAACCTGAATCCCAGGGGTGACAGGTGCAGACCATCTCTGGCAAAGTATCGTGGTCTATCAATCATGTCATCCCAGGCAGACAGATACTGGATCCCCTTTGAATGACACCAGAAGCTTAGCCAATTGTTGAAGTCAATCATTTTGTCCTTATATCGTGGTATCATTCTGGGTGAAGGCAGGATGCTACTCAGGGCTAGGGTCATACCTGCCTGGGCCACATGATCCGAGAGCTCTTCCATGTCCCTTTACATGTAGTCCAGGGAGGTACGTCTCAAGTCATTCACTCCAACATGGACAATGACAGAGTCATATTTGTACTTGTTGTGGAGTGACTTGGGTGCATGCGTTATGTGGCGGATCCTGGCACCCAACAGGCAGCTGACTGTAATTTTCTCCTTGTTCAACCTGGTGAGAGGGACATCAGTGTGCCGACTATAGTCACCTATGACTAAAGTGTTAGGTGCATTGTCTTGCCTTAGGGGTTGTTGCTTGGTGGCACACTGGTGTTGTGAACTATGTGACACTTTGGTTGTGATTGGTGTTTGCTTGCGTTTCAGCTTCAGAGGTCCTTGTTGCTTGGGCAGATTACAGTTAAGGGCCTCTGCATATGTGGATTTAGTGTTGCTATATGTGGGTGTTGGTGGTGTGGGTTTAGAAGGGCTATGTGTTGCTTGAGGTGTAGTGTGGGTGTTAACCTTCTCATCTTGACTGTCTAGCATAATCTTGGGTGGAGAGAGCTTTGCTTCCATTTTGACTATGTAAGTGCATCTTTCACAAGAAACTGCACTCCCTGGAAGCACTCCTCATTTTGGAAGATGCTGATGTCTGTGCAGTCACTGAAACATGGTTCAAAGGTGCAGAAAGTACCCAACCATGCAGGGCTATAATGCCTTTCACCTATGTGGCAATTCACGGGTACATGTTTTTTCCCAAAGGGGATAACTATACATTTCTTGGCATTGAGCTTGAGCCCATGGCTTATATACAAACTAACTGCTGTAATCATACATGCTTACTCTCTGGCTGTGCTCTAAAATGGCACTAGGAATGGCATGTGCTTGACATTTATACGTGTACACTTAGTCATTGATGTGCTTCTTAAAGACACAGCACACATGTGCACTCTGATCTGCATCCTCCCTCTTGAAAAATGAAACATGCAATGTTATGAATCTATTTGGCATGCAGATGTCACAGACAGTTCTCAATCATGCGTTTACATAAAATAAGGTACATATATACACAGTTAAGTCCATGTTGCTGCATATTTCACACTGGAAACAAAGGAAAAGCTAGCAAGTACGGTGGATGCACAGGCCAAAGTAACTATATGAAAACAAAAAGGGGGCCAGCACCAGGAAATTGAAGCAGAGAATTTTTATTGTTACCAGACCGGTTTCAGCATATAGCTTTCCTCAGTGGTTATACATGGTTAGGCAGCACAAGAACTGCATTTAAATACAGTGTCCAATGAAGCAATAAATGACATCATTTCCTGTAAAGAAGACCTAATTGGAAGTAGTGCAAATAGATCTTATGTGCATAAATCATGTAAAATTGTAAAATATGCCCAAAAAATAAAGAAACAAAATAAGTTGCATTCAAAAATACGTAGCATAACCCCTGGTAATAAACACAATATTACAATTTATCATTCAGACCTGGTGGAAAAAGACCACCCAATTTGATTATCCATTTCTTTTTATTTGTGTTTAGTAGGTTGTGCCACCCTGTTTTGAAGGATTTGTTTCCGAAAATTCTATCTATAATCGTAAATGTGAATTTAGCTGTTTTGTGAATCAAGTAATGCCTATACAAAGCATTAGTCATTCTGGCATTCCTGATATCTCCTAGATGCTCGGATATCCGACATCTAAACTGTCTAGATGTTTGTCCAATGTAGAATGCTTGACATGTACATGTGGCCAAATAAATGACCCAATCACTTCCACAATTTGCGAAGCAGTTGATGTCAAATTTAATTTACCTGTATTCTTGCTGGTAAAGTTTTTGGTCTTAAACATAAATTTGCAAAAGGAACAATGCCCACATGGGTAACACCCCACTAGTTTTTCCCCGGAGAGAGTAGTTTGATGATAGGTGATCTCCTGGCACATGATCTTTTTGTAATGTGAAAAGTGTGACCCTAATGTTTTCCCCTTTCGGTATGAGAAGTGACATCTATCACCCAACCAATCATCAAGTCGTGTGTTACTTTTCAGTATATTCCAATGTTTGTCAATAATCTCAGTAAACTGACTGGTGTTCCTTCCAAATGTGGTAACCAACCTAAGAGTGTCCTGATTATTCCTAGTATGTTTTTGTCTGTATGTTAAAAGGCTGTCCCTGGGTTAGTTGCGAGCCCATTGTGATGCTTTTTTGACATTATCCGGACTATACCCCCTCTCCAAAAACCTGTTTGCGAGATCATGATGACAATGTGTAAGGTCCTGCTGTGAGGAACAAATTCTCTTGATTCTAAGAAACTGGGATTTGGGAATTTTGTTGATGATATGCTTGGGATGGAGACTAGAGGCATGTAACAAACTATTGTATTGGCGATACTTCCTGTAAACCTTTGTTCTTAAAGTATGATCTGGTTTGTGCTCCAAATGTACATCCAGAAAATTGATTTCTTGGGCATTGTAGTTCACAGTAAATTCTACCCCCCATTTGTTACAATTAAGATATTCCACAAACTCCTCAAGATATTCAATGTCCCCTCTCCAAACCAGCCAACAATCATCCAGATAACGTCTCCAGATATCAATCTCGGGTAAATACAAGTTGTGTAAATCGTTGTAGATGATGTGTTCCTCTATGTACCCCATGAATAAATCTGCATAAATGGGAGCGAAGGATGCACCCATGGCTATGCCCTGAATCTGCCAATAACATTGATCTTGGAAATAGAACACATTTCTGGTAAGTACATGTTCAGCCATGCAAACGAAGAGAGTGTTAAAGCCAGGGCTATAAATGTTGGTTCTATTAAGCCAAAATTCCAATGCCATCAAACCAGCCCAATGGGGAATACAGGTATAGAGTGACTTCACATCCAGTGTGCACATTAACCAATGCGGTTCCAATTGGGAATCCGTGACTATTTGTAAAAACTCTGTTGTGTCTTTTATTCTAGCCCTGATGTGTGTTAATAAATGTTTTAAATGTTCAGTCAGGTAAGCAGATAGATGTTCAGTAAGTGAACCAATTCCCGAGACTATCGGTCTACCCGGAGGTGTTTGAAAAGATTTGTGGATTTTGGGTAATAGATATAAATATTGTTTAGATGGGTCCTGTACAGTCAATTGAATTTTAGTTTTGGCACTAATGATCCCTTCCTTAACTGCAGATTGCAAAAATTCATCAATATCCTTCTTGAAATTGGGAGTGGGGTCCAAAGACACGTTCAAATAATGCTGAGTGTTAGACAACTGTCTCTTTCCTTCAGCCCAGTAATAACTGGAATCCATGACAACAACTGCCCCTCCCTTATCAGTAGGAAGAATAATAATGTTAGTATTGGATTTCAGATCATCTAAGGCCTGTTGCTCCTCCCTATTCAAATTCTGTATCAGGATGTTCCCAGAACCCATATGATGATGTAAATCCTTTATGATTGCTTGCTGAAAAATGGCCACATGTTTGTCCATGGGTGGATTAAAATTAGATGGTAGAAAACTAAATTCAGCGGATCTTTGAGAATGATCCTGTTGGTCAAAAAATAATTTCAAGTTAATTTTTCTACAAAAGGCCAAAATATCAGCAACAAAAATACTCTTGTCCACAAAAAAGCCCGGAATAAACCCAAGATCTTTATTTAACAATGATTCTTGAATTGGTGTTAATACATAACTGGATATGTTGTGTACATTAGAAAAAACAGGATTAATTTCACTATGGACTTGAAAAGGTCCTCCAAGCTTTGTACCCCTGTGTTTACGTCCCCCCTGTGTCTCCTACCCCTAAAGGGAATTCAGAGCTACGACCTCTTTTAGAAACAGGAGAGTCACTGATGTGACTTGCTTCCATATCTGTAGTGGAGGATTCCTCTCCTGAGGTGGTGCCCTGTGAAGTATCTTTTTTCAAAATAGAACGAGGCCTCTTTTTCCGTGAAAAATTAGAATTCCTGGGATTCCTGGTATCCTCAGCAAACCTGACACCTCTCTGTGACTCAAAAGGTTTCCCTCTATCATAATCTTCCACATCCCTGGAAAATTTATGCAATTTTTTCTCCTTTAAGCCATTCTCAAAGGCAATCAATTCCCTGGATAGTTTGCTCAAATTTTCTTTGAAGTTAGGTAAATATTCATATTCTTTCAATCGATCACAAGTTTCTTGTACATCACAAATATTTACCTGTATAGTCCTATTGTAAAAGGAAGCTAATATGTTCACAAAGGACATGGAGGCATTCTGTTGTGCCAGTTTCCATTCCTGTAGCAGTGTCTCATCCGCTTTACTAACTAGAGGCTGTTGTTTAATTCTTAAACCTCTGGCAGTAATGTTACGGTTTTGATAGGCTTTAAAAAGCCTAGCATGCCAAATATTGGTACGTAAAGTTTTGATTTGCTTCCCTAGTTGAATAAATAAGAGACTGCAACCGCCAAGTGGATCAGTTATATTATTATCCTTTGAGCCATTATTCAATTCTATTCCAAAAACCTGTATGTCATCCTTGTCCGCACATAGCCCCTCAAGTAATTTATTAAGATCCATGGCAATAAGTTGTAAAAAACAATAGTCAAATGTGATGTGAATCCTTCCGAATATAAAAAAGCCCTCAAAAAAAGAGATGAGAATAACTAATCCAGAGAATGGATGGCCATAGCTCCCATTATAAGTAAATAATGTGGTGAGATGAATATGAGTCATAGAGAAGCGCACATCTCCGCCGAATGGACCAAAATTCCACCAAGAGGAAATATATAAAACAATGTTATAGGGCTGAAGGAAAGAGACAGTTGTCTAACACTCAGCATCATTTGAACGTGTCTTTGGACCCCACTCCCAATTTCAAGAAGGATATTGATGAATTTTTGCAATCTGCAGTTGAGGAAGGGATCATTAGTGCCAAAACTAAAATTCAATTGACGGTACAGGACCCATCTAAACAATATTTATATCTATTACCCAAAATCCACAAAGCTTTTCAAACACCTCCAGGTAGACAGATAGTCTCGGGAATTGGTTCACTTACTGAACCTCTAGCTGCTTACCTGACTGAACATTTAAAACCTTTATTAACACACATCAGGGCTAGAATAAAAGACACAACAGAGTTTTTACAAATAGTCATGGATTCCTAATTGGAACTGCATTGGTTAATGTGCACACTGGATGTGAAGTCACTCCATACCTGTATTCCCCATTGGGCTGGTTTGATGGCATTGGAATTTTGGCTTAATAAAACCAACATTTATAGCCCTGGCTTTAACACTCTCTTAGTTTGCATGGATGAACATGTACTTATCAGAAATGTATTCTATTTCCAAGATCAATTTTATTGGCAGATTCAGGGCACAGCCATGGGTGTATCCTTCGCTCCCATTTATGCAGATTTATTCATGGGGTACATAGAAGAACACATCATCTACAAAGATTTACACAACTTGTATTTACCCGAGATTGATATCTGGAGACGTTATCTGGATGATTGTTGGCTGATTTGGAGAGGGGACATTGAATATCTTGAGGAGTTTGTGGAATATCTTAATTGTAAAAATGGGGGGTAGAATTTACTGTGAACTACAATGCCCAAGAAATCAATTTTTTGGATGTACGTTTGGAGTGCAAACCAGATCATACTTTAAGAACAAAGGTTTACAGGAAGTATCCCCAATACAATAGTTTGTTACATGCCTCTAGTCTCCATCCCAAGCATATCATCAACAAAATTCCCAAATCCCAGTTTCTTAGAATCAAGAGAATTTGTTCCTCACAGTAGGACCTTACTCATTGTCACCATGATCTCACAAACAGGTTTTTGGAGAGGGTAATGTCAAAACAGTATCACAATGGGCTCGCAACCAACCCAGGGACAGCCTTTTAACATACAGACAAAAACATACTAGGAATAATCAGGACACTCTTAGGTTGGTTACCACGTTCAGAAGGAACACCAGTCCGTTTATTGGGATTATTGACAAACATTGGAATATACTCAAAAGTAACACACATCTTGACGATTGGTTGGGTGATAGATGTCAGTTCTCATACCGAAAGGGGAAAACATTAGGGTCACACTTTTCACATTACAAAAAGATCATGTGCTAGGAGATCACCTATCATCAAACTACACTCTCCGGGGAAAAACTAGTGGGGTGCTACCCATGTGGGCATTGTTCCTTTTGCAAATTTATGTTTAAGACCAAAAACTTTACCAGCAAGAATACAGGTACATTATTTGACATCAACTGCTTCGCAAATTGTGGAACTGATTGGGTCATTTATTTGGCCACATGAACATGTCAAGCATTCTATATTGGACAAACATCTAGACAGTTTAGATGTCGGATATCCGAACATCTAGGAGATATCAGGAATGCCAGAATGACTAATTCCTTGTATAGGCATTCCTTGATTCACAAAACAGCTAAATTCACATTTACGATTATAGATAGAATTTTGGGAAACAAATCCTTCAAAACAGGGTGGCACAACCTACTAAACACAAATAAAAAGAAATGGATAATCAAATTGGGTGGTCTTTTTCCACCAGGTCTGAATGATAAATTGTAATATTGTGTTTATAATCAGGGGCTATGCTGTGTATTTTTGAATGCAACTTACTTTGTTTCTTTATTTTTGGGCATATTTTATAATTTTATATGATTTATGCACATAAGATCTATTTGCACTACTTCCAATTAGGTCTTCTTTACAGGAAACAATGTCATTTATTACTTCATTGGACACTGTATTTAAATGCAGTTCTTGTGCTGCCTAACCATGTATAACCACTGAGGAAAGCTATATGCTGAAACCGGTCTGGTAACAATAAAAATTTTCTGCTTCAATTTCCTGGTGCTGGCCCCTTTTTTGTTTTCATATTTCACACTGGGCCTGGGAACTCGCCCATATTGTGTGACATAAAACTAGGAATTGGGCTTAGCAACTGGAGCTATCTCTGAAAAATGTTCAGTGTTAGAATTGTTTGGAACATCTTCAGGAATGGAATCAGAGGTAGGAACACATTCTGGAATGGAAACAACATTTGCTTCACACTCAGATCTAGAGTGTAAGTCATTGTAACAATGTTGTGATACAGGTGTGGTACAGGAAGATGATGTCTTTAGTTTCTCCTGTACTCCATACCCTCAGATTCTGCAAGGTAGGATCTTGGCTTGGGACATATGCCTGTAACCTGACCAATCCGGTCGAAACCACTCTCTGTTTGTATTCTCACTGTCTTTTCCTTCCCTCAATGGACGAAGAAATCACAATGACCTCTGAGTCTAACTTCATGGAATACACTACTGGAAGTTTGCCAAACCTGTTGTCGAAAACATCAGCATACTGTGAGGAAATGGCTTCAGAAAAATAAGAAATAGGAGATGCACTTATGTGATGAACTGAACTTCTTTGGTAAAAGAAAGCAGATTCATTTTCAAACTATCTTTAAAACCCAGTAAAGACTGCAGTGGTCTTCTGACTACATAGAATAGCAAGTTGTAACAACAGTTCTTGGCCAAATAACATGAAAGCATCACTGAGCCTTCAGTCTGAATCTCTTCACCGCCGTAAGCAACAAGTTTCGCACTACTGGCCACATTGAGTCGCTCATTAGTTCTCACTTTAGCAAATGTGTCTGCTGATATAACATTACATTTTGAACCAGTGTCTACTTTAAGCTCTGTGGATTTACCTTTGACCCAGACAGTGCAGAACACTTCACTTTTTGCCAATAAATTCACTGCATGAACTCTTTCACCAATTACTGATACACCATCCACACAAAAAGCTGACTGCTGTATCTCTACTTGATCAACTTGCTTTTTTGTCTGACCTTTCTTTACAGCTGCATGAGGTTTACTTGATTTGCAAATTTTTTGGAAATCGTTCCATTTTTTACACTTGTGACATTGCTGACCAAATGCTAAGCATTTCTCTCTTTTAGACTCATGATTTACACAATTGCGACAGTTAACAATAAAGCTGGACTTGGGTTTTGCTGATTCGTGCTTATACTGTACTGAGCACGCTCCTTTAACTGAACTGGTCTTAGAACTTGCTGGAAAACTGAGTAGTTTTCATGATGAGCCAACAGGGGTTGTGGAAGCCATGTGCTTTGGCCTACTTCTGTTTGCCAATTATTGCATGCTACCTACATTTGCTCTGGAGCCAGCTGAAACCATGCTTTTGTCACTTACAAGCATACTTGTGTGTTTTTCTCACTTCATGGATTTGACAAATCTCTATTGCTTTACACAATGTCAAATCACTGTCACGAAGCAAGATTTTTCTCTCAGCAGCACTATTAATACCACACACGAGCCTGTCATTTATTAACACATCTTTTAAGTCACCAAAGCAATACATTTTAGCCTTGTTTCTTAGATCACTTATATAAGCTGCAAAAGTTTCCCCTGGTTTCTTATCTCTCATGTAAAACAAATGCCTAATGTAATATTTGTCTGGAGGTTACACATTTCTTTGCACTTGCGCTTCAAACACTCGGGATCTTCCCTTGACTCAGCCTGTACAACAATATGATGGTTTTCACCTTCTCCTTCATATACTGCTGGAGCATACATAAATGAATGCTCTCTATGGCCTCTGACTCAGCTAGATTTAACAAAACGAATGCCTTGGTGCATGCATATTTATCTGAATAAGCTGATTGTATAAAAATATCGTACTCTTGCTCAAATACTCTCCAATTCTCTGCAATATTCTGATCAAATACAAGAGGTATGGGCTTTCGAAATCCATCTGCCATATTAACACATACCAGTGAAGGGTTTTGCAAATAAGCACAAACACATACACATATGCCAGAAATTTGTCAGTACTTGTAACTTTGCCCAATAGCACACCGAGCCTCTTTATAACTGGACTTTGCAAAATAAGTTTCTCTTGGACACTGTAATATTCTCGAAATTACTGTATTTCACAAAATCACCTCTTATCAGTATAAGAAACATATCAAATAACTGCAAATGAAATGGGTAGGAGAGGCTTAGAATCACTAACATTTCGAAGTAATGGCACTTTGCAAATAAACTGTACACAACACACTGAAACTTCCCCAAATGGCAGTACCTTTCTAGACATTTTTTACACTGCAGGGAACACTCTGTAGTGGTGGCACTTTGCAAATAGACACACCCAGCACATGAAACCTTTCAAAATGGCCATACTTTAACTGCACTTCACAAAATAGTTGTACTTTGCACACAAATAACTCTTCAGAATACATAAACAGTAATAAGCACACACTGTAAGCACTTTTACACACTTTGAGATACTTCAAATAACTTTAGTTATACCCTTGATACAATATGAAGCTGTAGTTATGCCAAAACCAGCACTTTCCCAAAAAACATGCAGTCGCCTTGCTTTATTTATGCTTACTGTGCCCTTTTTACCCTTATTATATTAATTTTGCTCATTTAATCTTTCATGCCCAATGTACTTTTCTTGTGCTCGTTTTACTCTAAACATGCCCGTTTTGCCTTAAACATACTCGTTTTGCCTTAAACATGCTCATTTTATTTTTCTGTTAATCTTTTCATCAAAACCCTTTACTTTGAACATTTCCCTTAGTTAATAAGCCTTTTATGCCTCCCTCTTGTTTAATAATGTGTTTTATGCCCTTGTAATCCACCGTTTTGTCATTTTTATGAAATAAGTCATTTGTGAGTATTCTCATTACATTTGCTTCTTTTCTGGCTCTTTTTTGCGCTCATTTCTCTTAGTTTACCTTTACTGTAATCTCCGCACCTCATGGCTCCAAATAATATTCTCTGCGATCCTGGATCTGACACCATGTCGCTCTCCTACTTTGGACACAATAGAAGAGTCTTTGTGAGTTCTGTTCAAGCAGCTTTATTTTATACAAACACATCATGATAGAAGTTCATTCACTTTAACTTAAGTAACGTATATACAAACTAACTGCTGTAATCATACATGCTTAGTCTCTGGCTGTGCTTTCAAAATGGCACGAGGAATGGCACTTGCTTGACATTTATATGTCCACACTTAGTTATTGACATGCTTCATAAAGATAAAGCACACAGCACTTGCACTCTGATCTACAAAGATCATCAATCGACCCTGAGAATTATAAGTCCATAAGCTTGACTAGTCTCATCTGCAAGTCCATGGAAAGAATCATTGTGGACCTTATTAACAAGGACATAGGTAATTTCCAAACTCTGGACCCAACCTAGTTCGGATTTGTTAAAGGTAGATTATGCTTGATAAACATGGATGACTTCTTCAACAAAGTCAAGGCCCTGGACAAGGGAAAGACGGTGCATACCACCCATCTTGACCTAGCCAAGGCATTAGACATCATCTCCCACTCAGATATAATAAAGAAACTCTCCCATTTGGAAATTAACCCCTACATTATCAGATGGGTAGCCAACTATCTCACTGACAGGGCACATATTGTCAAAGTGGGTGACTTCCCCTCTAGCAAAATACTAGTCACCAGTGGTGTACCACAGGGTTCTTATGGGCCCCTTACTGTTCAAAATTTATTTCTTAGAAGTCTAGGCAAGCTTGAATGGCTTGTGGCTGACCATGTTCACTGACGATTGCAAACTGGGAGCAATCATTGAGTCCCCCAATGATGTTAATATACTGCAGACAGGGTTAACACAGACAAATGATTGGTGCCAAAGCCACAGATTAAAGCTAAAGGCAAAAAAAATTGCATTATTATTTCCTTTGGAAAAGCTGACATCCCTGTTAATTACATTATAGACCCAGTGGTACATGATCTGTTTACTCAGGTTTATAGCAATCTGAACTTTGACCACCACCTTTCCACAGTATTGTGGCACATCTTATGAGTAAAGGCATTGCATCTAGTTCTAAGGCTGTTATAATTCAATTATACTTGGCCTTCATGAGACCAATAATTGAGTACAATGCTCCCTTTTGCATGTAGCTCACCAGACACCTGTACGAATTGAAAGACCACAGAGGTTTCTCATCAAGAAATTACAGGGTACACAAAACAAGTCTTACAGAGAAAGACTGAAAGCCCTATCACTGTATTCTTTCTTCTACAGGTTGCTAAGGGGTGACCTGTGTCTGGCTTTCAGGGCAGTCTCTGACCTGACAATGATGGAAATGCCACACATACTTAACCTAGCCTTTGACATGAATAGGTCAGGTTGGAGGGATAGATACATCTTCCAGAGACTGCCACTTCTCTGGAACAAGCTTTCAATTCACAAGAAATAGAGCCCTTCCCTGACTTCCTTCAAATGCAACATAGATCAATGGATGGGTGACCGCAAATTCACTCCTGGGGTAGTGCCCATGTCCCTCCTGGACAGAGGAAGTCATTATTAACTACCATAGACCCTTACCTTTTTGAACTTCACTCACCTAACCACCAATTGGGGCACCTCAGGATAAATATGGCTAGGCTTGTAAGGGTTCTAGGGCCGTTAGTCTAGTAACCTCCTACGAACCTATGACATCATACATTTAGAAATAAGCTGTGCAATGATAAAGGGCTTCCTTATAACAGTGTGATAGTTACAAGGGGAGTCATGTTTGCTAAAGGATATGATTATCCACTTCCTGGAGTTAAGTTTTAGTAGATGGTTTTGACAGAAACTGTTTGGGATAGGCCCTTTTGAAGTATCCCAGAGTCCTCTGGGGAGTTTACAATAGCACCACAACTGTAGTCATCTGCAGGCTTGGTTAGCCACAAACCTTTAACAGTAGGTTTGACTTCTGAGCGGTAAATGTCAAAGAAGAATGGTCCAAGGCCTAAACCTTTGGTTGCTTCACTAGTGACAGGTCTACTCTTTTGGAGGAGGTAGAGCCCCTGCCCACTCTTACTTCTTGTGTTCTATTTGTGAGCCAGTTTGCTATCCAGCAAGTTACAATGGGTTTAATATTTAACAAGGAGAGTTTATCCATGATGCATAAGTGTGGGGTGCTGTCAAACACCTTTGCAAGGTCCAGATATACAGCTTGTACTGATTTGCCCTCATCCATTACCTCAATTACTTTTTTTGAAGAAATTGATCAGATTAAGTAGCAAGAGCTACCCTTGACAAATCTGAAGTGGGTTAGGTTAAGAGTCTGTAAGTTAATTATATAGCTGTTTATTAGTTCCATCATGATCCTTTCCATAGCCTAATAGATGTGACTGCTCAGACTTATGAGTCTATAATTACTCGGGTCCATTGATGCCTCACCTATGTGCAAAGGGCTGCTGCTGTCCTCCATTTATCCAGCATAAAGTCTGCTTTGAGTCTAATACAGGATAGCCTCCTTCACCATGCTTGCTACTAAATTAAGCCCCCGCCTCAGGTTCATACTAGGCTATCTGCCCTAGGGCATTTATAAGCCTAGCCAGAATGTGTTTGGCTTTCGCCACCCATTTTAAATTTATTTTGCTATGCCCTTTGTCGAGGTTAGTATACTGTGCCTCTGTCTAACAGTGACACAGAAGTGATACCTGGGGTAAACCTACGATCTCCCATCCACTCATCAAGATTCCTCTTGAAGAGAGTCAATGAGGGACTCTGCCTAACCTGGACTGGGATTTTATTCCAGAGTGAAGGGAGCCTCTGGGTTATGAATCTGTCCCTCCAGCATGTCCTATTTATTTCAGTGCTGAGGTTCAAGTCTCTCGAGCACGTAGCTCGATGGGATTTGGATTTTCTGAGGTGCAGCATGTCCATTAATTCCGGGTTGGACATGGCTTTATCGTCAGGCACAGATCGCCTCTGAACAGGCGGTATGCCACTGAGTAGAGCTGGAGTTTCTTTAACCGGGCAGCATATGGCATCTGTTTGAGCCCTTTGATCCTCTTGGTGAGGTACTTTTGGGGTCTTTCCAGTTGCTGCAGGTGTCTGGTAATGTACATCCCAAAAGGGCATTGTACTCAATTATGGGCCTGATGAGGGATGAGTAAAGAGGCACAATGACGTCCCTGATCTAGATGTGAATCCCTTCATGATTAGGTGGGCTATATAAAATGTTTTTCTAACCACTTTGGCCACGTGGTTGTCAAATGAGAGATTGCTATCAACTTGGGTCCCCAGGTCCCTAATTACTTCTTCTGTACTTAATGGATTACCACCTATGTGGTAATTTGTGGGCACTTGTTTTTGCCAAAGGGGATGACTATACACTTTTGGCATTTAGTTTGAGGCCATGGCTCTGGCACCAGTTGTCTGTTTCTATGAGGCCCTTTTGGAGGATGCTTATGTTGGCTGGAGAGTCGATTATGGTGCCCAGTTTGCAGTCATCTGCGAACTTAGTCAGCCACAGTCCTTCCGTGTTGGCCTGTACCTCCGAGAAATATATACAGAACAAGAGAGGTCCCAGGACTGAGCCTTGTGGGACACCACTTGTAACTGGTTTGGAGTCTGACATGGCTCCAGCAATTCTAACCATGTGGGTTCTGTCCTTGAGCCAATTTGCAATCCATCTAGTGACATAGGGGTTTATATTTAAGCTGGCGAGCTTATCTATAATGCCCGAGTGGGGTATTGTATCGAAGGCTTTTGCGAGGTCCAGGTAGGCTGTGTGGACCACCTTCCCCTCGTCAATGGCCTTGGTGACTGTTTCAAAGAAATCAACCAGGTTTAAGAGGCAGGATCTGCCTTAACAAAGCCGAACTGGGTAGGATCCAGTGTTTGTAGGTCCCCAATATCTTTATTTATGAGGTCCATGATGATCCTTTCCATAGCTTTGCAGACCAAGCTAGTCAGGCTTATGGGGCGATAGTTTCCAGGATCCGTTGAGGCACCACCTTTATGGAGAGGGACCACTGTTGCTGTACGCCACTCTTTGGGCACATATCCTGTAGTAAGGCTGAGATTGAACAGTAGTTTTATGTTTGGGTTTAGCTCTTCTTGGAGTTCATGTAGGACACAGCCCAGGACACCGTCTGGTCCCATTGATGCTGTGTTTTTTGCTTTGGAGAGGGCGGCTCTTACTTGAGCATCTGAGATGTCAGGGGGGCAGCACTCTGCTGGGATAGATATTTGCCCTTTTCACACAAAAACATACTCGGAGGCTCTAAATAAAGATATGCCGAAGCAGCAGAGACCTCCAAAGCAGACACCCAAGCAGCCACTACCCCAAAACAAAACACGTGCAACACATATCTCACAAAGCCAGTGTGCCGAACAGTCACAGCCCTTAAGACTAAACAACACACCTGATACACTTGTAATAGGTGACTCTATCGTCAGGCACACTGATGTCCTGCTCACCAGGCTGAACAAGGAGAGGGTCACGGTGAGCAGCCTGTCGGGCGCTAGGATCCGCCACATAACACAAGCACTCAGGTCACTCCAAGGCAAGTACAAATATGACTCAGTCATTGTCCATGCTGGTGTGAATGACCTGAGATGTACCCCCCTGGACTACATGAAAAGAGACATAAAGGAGCTCTCTGAGCATGTAGCCCAGGCCGGTATGACCCTGACCTTGAGTAGCATCTTACCCTCACCAAGAATGATGCCACAATATGAAGACAAGATGATCAATTTCAACAATTGGCTTACGTACTTGTGTCATTCAAAGGGGATCCAATGCCTGTCAGCTTGGGATGATATGCTCGACAAGCCACGATGCTTCGCTAGGGACAGCTTGCACCTGTCACCCCTGGGCTTTCGGATATTGGCAAAGGCTCTTGCTACCCCCATAGTGCCTTTTTAGGCAAGGCTCAAAGACAAATCCACCTCCATAGGTATCACAAGGGATAAGAAACTAAGAGTAATGCTACTCAATGCCAGAAGTCTAAACCTCAAGATGCACTTTTCAAACTCTCCTTAGCATGGAGAACATCGATATCTGTGCAGTAACAGAAACCTGGTTCAGGGCTCCCGAGAGCACCCCAGCACTACCAGGTTATACCTCATACCATGCTTTTTGCCCCCAAAACTTGGACCGAACCACAAAAGGAGAGGGAGTATCGATATTCATCAAAGATACCCACACCTCCAGGTTGGTGACAAAGCACGAAGCATCAGAGACTATCCATGTGCAACTAACAGTGGGTAAAACTGCCTTCCAGTTTATAGCCTGCTACAGACCACCCTCCCAAACCCAGGAACCCCACTCGGCCTTCCTGAGAACACTGGAAAATATGAAGGTCTCTCCAAACACCATTATATTGGGTGACTTCAACTACCCAAACATAGACTGGGAGCATTACTCTAGCTCCAACACCCTAGCCCAAAGGTTCCTAGAATTTATAAACTCAAATGCTATGGAACAACTTGTTACCACTCCCACAAGAGGGAAAACATACTGGACCTGATCATCACCAACATGGGGACTCTATGCTCCAGACCAGAAGTGTATCCCTCACTGGTAAGATCAGACCATAAACTAATCTCACTGGATATTCACATCCCGATCCCACCCCCTGCCCAGAAAACCACAGTGAAAAACTTCTCTAAAGCAAATTTCACACTCCTCAAAACTGAGGTGGAATCCTTCAAAGCCCCCGGGCCTGTGGAAAATACGGCCCAGACCGCAGAATCTTTTATAAACGCATTCTGTGAACACCTTCAAGAATGCATGGATCATGCAATCCCAAATAAAACCAAGACCCAATCCTCCAAAGGCAGACGTCCTGTCTGGTGGACTCCAGCCATAAACAAACTATACAATAGAAGGAGGAAGCTACTAAATGATAGAGCAAAATCCCAAAAAGGGAAGGCATCACTGATCAGTATTAGCAAAAAACTACGGGCTCACATAAAATTGTCTAAGGCCAGCTTCGAGAGAAAAATTGCACAGGACACTAAGGATAATCTCAAGGCTTTCATTAGTTATGCTAGGAACCTGGGTGGTAATTCCCAGATATGCTCAGAATTAGTCCAAAATGACAAAAAATACACCAAACCCACAGACATTGCCAACATCCTAGCTGACAGGTTTAGCGCAAACTTCTCCCCCCTTCTCCTATAAATCTGCTGAGCACCCCTTCTGAATATTCCTTGTGTGTGTATGTTGTACTTCTCAACTGCCAGCTTCACTAATTTCAGAAATAGATGACTTCATTCATTTCTCATTAAAAACAATATAAAAATTAAAGTTTACTTTTCCTACAGTGCTGCTGTATCTGCCTGTATTATACTGTATGAATGGGTTTCAGCTTTCAGTTTCTCTTCCTCTGTTCTCAAAGTTTTACATTCCCCTTGGGCTTTCAGTCTCTGCACTTTGAGTTGTTTGTCATTATTTTCAAGGATCATCTTTCCTTTTTGGTTCCTACTTCCTTCTCCTGTCATCAAGTTGGCCCTCAAGGGCTGACATTTTAGAAACTTTTCTGGATAACTATGAAAAGAAAACGAAATGTATCCGTGGAATAAATATGTCATTCAAACATTCAATTCCAAACTGAAACTGAAAAAGAGACTGTTAAGAAGTATTTGCTAATGATTTTTTGCAATGAAGTAAAGGATTTTTCTAAAGTTATAGATAATAGAGGACTATGGACAGGGTCTTGGAACTGTAACGCGATTTTAAAAATGGAAAATGGTAAAATAGCATACATTCTAAGCATGATAAATGTTGATGGCAATAAGGGCTGTGGATAAATTTAGGGACAACCAAAAACATTTTTCTTTTTGTGGGAATAAGGTACATTTTGTAAATTTGATAAAAAATGCAATTTATGTGGGGAAACTAGTCTAAAAGCTGTGAAAAAAAAATGTGATGCGTTATAAATATAAGCAAACAGGACATGTATAGATGGCTTGTGAGAAAGAAAGAAGACCAGAAAGTGGTGTACATGAGAAAGAACAATTACAGCAGGAGGCAGTACAAGAAGGTATAAAGAAAAACAATGAAGTAAAGCAAGAAGAAATGGTAAATACACAAAAAGTGGATGGAGAGAGGTATGGTGGGACAGAAGTAAGTGGTGGAGAACAAAATAACTGGAGAATAGTTAAAAAGAAAGGTTAAGTTGAGAAAGGGTTAAATATAGAAAAATAATATTCCAGGGTATAGGAATGAAAGTTAAAAAGAAAGGGAATAGAAAAATAAATAATTTATTGTAAATTAAGGAGAAGGACAACAAACAATGTTAGGATTTTATCTATTAATATTAATAGTATAAAAATATAATAAGGAGAGCAGGAGTGCTGGAATTGTATAATACATTTGAAGTGGATTTGATAGTACTGGAGGATATTAGACTACTAAGGAAAGAACAGACAAGCATTATTGACAGGAGGTATAATATGGAATCTGGGTAATAAAAAATGTTCAGGGATTGCTATATTATACAGGGAGGAATACAATCTTTGGGTTATACTTTAGTTAAACTAGGAAGATTAATAATAGTGGATTTTAGGTGGGAAGGGAAAGTGTGTAGTTTAATAGCAGTATATGCATATGTGATATATAAAGAAAGGGAAATTATTTCAAGAGATATTAGATTATGTCATAGTAGATAGAATAATAGCATGAGACTTTAATTGTAATACAAGACATAAAAAAGAAAAAATAGATAAGAAAGTAATAGGAAAAATAGTAAAATGTGGAGATTTAGAGTTATGAAACTTGAATAAAAACAGAGATAGATTATTTTTTTCTTATCAAAGACCATGAGGACACTAATAGAGGAAGCAGTGAAAATGCTTTTTTTTCTGATCATTTGGCTATATGGATTCAAATAGATGAAAATAAAGAATATATTAAAATAGGAAAAGGAATTAATGAAAAGAAGTGGAATGAAAACGTTTGAAAAGTTATAGTAGAGGTATGGAAAGATCATTTGACAATGAGAGATTTTTTTCTAAAATTGGTCAGAATGGTGGATAATATTTAAAGAAAAATATAAAATAATATATTTAATATGGGAAATGGTAAAAGACAGAAAGAAAAAAAGGAGTATTGAGAAATTCAAAAATATGCTTTATGTAGTCTTGATAGGAATGAAAAGGAATATTTCAGAAAAGAAGAAGAAATCTATCAGAAAAATCAAGAAAATGTAAAGATTTATTATACAAGCAAAAAAAATTACAAGGAAAAAAGGAAGAAGTATCACCATATTTAAGTAGAAGCGTAAAGGAAGACAGTGGTATAATGAGAGAAATGAAAAATGAAGCACGAAAATTTGAAAAAGAACAGACAAATATAATGAATATAGTAGTGAGGTTTGTTTGTTTGTGTCTTCCGGCCTTTCAAAGTTGGGGGTCGCCACAGCGGAACTCCGGTCCGCTAATGATTGGCAGTAGATTTTTACGTGCTGGCTTGCCGGGTCTAACGCACAACCTTCAATGAAGGAACGCCCATTCACGCATGTCGCCACACAGAAGACGCTCTGAGAATCGAACAGACGTCTAACTGTGAGGCGACAACGCTACCGCAGCACCACCACCGCAGTATTTAATGAATATAGTAGTGAGGTATTGCAACTATATTAGAAGTAGTGAATATAGTAATAGAAATAAAGCAACTTGAATTGAGATCTTTAAAAAAGGTAGGAGCAAACTAAACTACTTAGGAAAAATGGGAATTGTTGGAACAATACATAAGGAGAGGAATGAGTTTAAAAGACGGCAGGATTTAAACAAGCTATGTAATGTGTGACTGAAAAGATTATAAGTGATGTAAAATGTTTGCAACTAGGATTGTGTCAGTGTGGTTTGCTTTCATTTATATAAATGTATGATTGCTTATGTCATAAGATTAGGTTTAATAAAGATGTTTCTTGTTTAAAAAAGGGGCAGGAATTGAATAATTTATGTAATGTTGCTTAGGTTATATGATATAATAGCGCGATATATGTGAAGCATAATGTTTGTTAATTTTAACTTGTTAATACAGTTTGATTACTTTTATATGAATGCAAATGTGCCTGTGTCACAAGTGATAACTCTATAAAGGTGTTTAAAAATATAGCAGTGAGGTATGTGGAAGAGATGGTAAAAATAAATAAAAATGGAGAGAACACTATAGGGTACAGCAGTTTACAGAAGAAACAAAGAAAGAAAGAAATAGAAAAACAAATTACAATAATAGAATTAGAAAAGGTGATGAAGAAAGCAAATGTAAGCTCAGCAGCTAGACCAGGTTGTATAGGATATCTAATATATAAAGATTTAATGCAATGGCAAAATGAAATGCTAATAAAAAAATATTTAATGAATGATTAAATAGAGGTATTAATTATGAAGAAATATGTAGAGGAGTTATTAAATTTATATGGAAGAAAGGGGGAAAGAATGAAATTAAAAAACGGAGACCAGCCATGTTGAATAACAGTGATTAAAATTGTTTAGAAAAATATTACAAAGAAGATTAGAAAATCAGTTGAACTATATAATTGCCGAAGAAATTCAAGGAAAATGTAGTCAAGAGCTATTAATAGTAATTACAAAAATAGTAGATGACATTAAGAAAAGAAAAAATGAAGTGAAACTAATAACATCTGATACTGATAAAGCATTTGATTTGACAGAGCGTATTTTATGGTAAATAATGAAAGAATATCATATATGCATATACTATATATATATATATATATATATATATATGTAATAAGAGAATATAATTTTAGTACAAAGATAAAGAAAGTATGTGAATCAGTGTATAAAAATACTAAAAATAGGATTTTAGTAAATGGTTGGTTAAGTGAAGAAATAGAGATGAACAGAGGTATAAAACTAGGATGTCCAATGAGTAATATTTTGTTTGCAATGGTAATGAACAGTGTAATAAAAGGAAGAAATGAAAAGGGTAAATATGTGCAATAAATGGGGATGATGTATTCTATTATTATGACTTATGCTAACAACATAATATTAACAGATAAAAATGGAGAAGAAATGAAAAAGGTAGTTATGAATGTGAATGACAGATTGCAAGAGGTTGGATTAAAGACTAACAAAGAAAAATGTAAGGGTTTTGGTGATATGGAGTTGGATAGAATATGATTTCAAAGGAAAATATATCTGTATTAGGAATTGCTTTTGAAGAATATAACATATTGAAGGAACAATGGAAGAAAATTTTGAGAAATTTAGAAGGACTAAGTATCATGTGGAATAGATATAGATTGTCCTTTAATAAAAAAGCACATTTGATGAACACAATATGGAAGGGAAATTAATATATATATATAGCTAGAAAAACAGTTCACTGAAATTATATTTCAATTTATCTGGGAGGTCCAGATTAAATCATTGAAAAGAGGGGTGCTGTATATGGAGAAGGAAAAAGGAGATTTAGGTTTAGGGTTCTGGTATGGATAAACAGATAAGAAAGTAAGTTGGGAACAACTATATTTAAGGAAAAATACAAAAAAGAATGGGATATAATTAAAACGAACAAAAGGGAGAGAGACTGGAGAAATTAAGCTATCAAGAAAAAATAAAATTATGGAAATTAAAGATAGAAGCAATAGAAGAAAGAGACCAGATGGCTTAATGGTTAAGGTCTTCGCCTCCCATTTACAAGGTACGATCCTGATCTCTGACCAATGCCTGTTTGGAGTTTGCATGTTCTCCCTATATCTCTGTGGGGTTTCTCCCATACCCAAAAACATGCTGAGTGTTTCCATCTCAAACTCACCAATGAATGCAGCTGTAGGCAGCAGCACAGACTTTACATGGTTCCCTATAGAGGGAAGAATTGTACAGACCAACCACTTTGGACATCTACTGTGGTGCATAGTGTCCTCAAGATAGGAGAACATGGATCAGAGACTGTGCGGTGAGGCAGGGCTAGCCACTCAATGGTGTAAAATATGGCTCTAGGTGATTCGGTCATATTGACTAATGTTGCCAAAAATGGCCCTGGGTAGTTACCGGTGATAAGTGGGTTGAGGACCCAGCCTACTCTGACCCACTCCAGGGACCCTTGCTAATGGTGGGAGGAGCATATGTGCCCCTATTGGCCAATGTGTGCCCACCATAAAGCCAGCAGCCCTGGGTCAATAAGCTACTGGCTGGCCAGTGTCTTGTTGACCATCCTGGGATAGCTCTGGTGAGCAAAAGCTGGACATAAAACCAACCAACCTGCCAACAACAAACTGAGAATTGCTACACTTAAAGTAAGTTCACTGACAGGATGCAGCTTGGAAGTGGATGACATGATGATACGGAGGAGGATGGCCATCCTAGGTATCCAAGAGACAAGATGGAAGGGCAGTGCAGCAAAGCCACTTGGCTTGGGATCCAGACTCTACTACTCAGGTGGGGGGCAGGCTAGAAATAGTGAAGGAATTGTGGTGAGAGAAAGCCTTCAGAAGGCAGTGAGGGATATCCTCAGAACTAATAACAGGCTCATGGCAATCAGACTCCAGTGTAATGATAGGGCAGTATTCATAATCTCAGCCTATGCCCCATAGCAGGGTTGTGATAGTGAGAAAAAGAGTGCATTCAGACAGCAGTTGCAGGACCTACTAAATAAAACAGGACAACATGAATTGGTGTTGATAATGGGTGACTTGAATGCACATATTGGGACAGACCGACCAGGATATGGGGACTGTCTGAGTCCACATGGGTGGGGCAACAGGAATAAAGAAGGAGAAGTCATTCTAGACTTCTGTCTGGCAAATGGCTTGATAGTAGCCAACACATGGTTGAGAAAGAGAGACAGTCATAAGATCACGTACAAGAGTAGCCAACATGCAACCCAGGTAGATGTCCTCATAGTAAGGAAAAGGCAGTGGGGTAGAATCCATGATTGCAAATACATCCCCAGTAAAACAGTCGGCACACAGCATAAACCATTAGTTGCCACAATCAGCTGCAAGCAATGGTCAGAGAAGGCTGTAAGGTCAACAAAGACCAGGTTAAAGACCCAGAAGTTCACTGGAGTGAAAGTACAGCAGTTCAAAGAATTACTCAGGGCTCTAGCACCCCTAGGAAATAGGTGGAGTTAAAGAAGAATGGCAGCGCCTAAAAACAGCATGTGTTAGGACTGCAGAAAAGATATGTGGCCAAGCCAGGTATGGAAATAAGGTACAAAAGGAAAGCTGCTGGTGGAATGCAGAAGTCCAGGACATCATTAAAATAAAGGAGGAGTGCAGTAAGAAGTGGGAGATTGAAAAGACTGACCAGGCTAGGAAGGACTACTGGTTGGCTAACAAAAAAGCTAATTAAGAAATTGCAATAGCAAAGATTAGGGCATCGAAGGCACTCTGCCAACTTCTGGAAAATGACTCAGTAAGGGCCACAAAGAAACTATATCAGGTTGCAAGGCAAAGACAGAAAGATAAAGAAGATAGTCAGACACCCTTCATAAGGGATGCCAGCAACAACCTGTTCACCAGTCCACAGGACATCAAAGGCAGATAAAAGGAGTATTTCCAGCAGCTTCTGAATGAGGAAAACCCCACAGAAGCTGTACTGCCCCAGAAACATTCTACGATGGGGAAGAAGAGGAGCCCACCTTAGAAGAAGTAAGAACAGCACTAAGGAAGATGAAGTCATGGAAAGCAGCAGGCTCAGATGAGGTCACAGCAGATATGATAAAGATGCTGAGTGAGATAGGGGAGAAATGTCTCCTGAGGGTACTAATAGCAGTGTTGTGAGAAAGATGTATCCCAGATGACTGGAGAATAAGCATACTCATGCCAATGCACAAGAACAAAGGGGACATCCACAACTGTGGGCAGTACAGAGGCATCAAACTCCTACCACATTGCATGAAAGTTCTGGAGAGGGTGACTGATAAACGGATACGCAGAATAGTAGAATGTAAGATGGGAGATAAGCAGTTCAGATCAGGATAAAGCACAACTGACCCGATGTTTGCACTGAGACAGATACTTGAGAAGAAGCTAGAGATAAGAAGAGAGTCCAGCTGGGCATTCCTAGACTTGGAGAAAGCATATGACAAGGTCCCAAGAAAGTACTGCGGTGGTTTGAAGTCCCAGAAACATTGGTAGAATTATTGCAGGATATGTACAAGGACCCGGTGAGTCAAGTATAAACAGTGTTTGGTCTCACAGAGGGCTTTCCAGTGGAAGTGGGTGTACACCAGGGTTCAGCTCTGAACCCACTGCTGTTCATACTGGTAATGAACTACATTAGCAAACAGGTAGGAGGGGACAGA
The DNA here is from genome assembly GCF_019279795.1 of Protopterus annectens. NCBI lineage: Eukaryota > Metazoa > Chordata > Ceratodontiformes > Protopteridae > Protopterus > Protopterus annectens. The sequence continues at coordinate 268,178,831 of NC_056739.1, forward strand.
TCAACAAAGCTGCTGTATGCAGACAACATGGCAGTACAGCCAGACTCTGAAGTAGAACTGCAGCAAAGTATAGGAGAATGGAATGCAAATCTGAAGGCAGATGGGATGAAACTAAGCACAGATAAGATGGTGGTAATGGCAGCAAATTGGGGGAATCAGAAGAAGCTGAGACTAGAGATAGAAGAAAGGAGTGGAACAGGTAAACAGCTTCAGGTATCTGGGAGGGGTGGTTGAAGAGAAGGGTAGTCTGAATGAAGAAGTCAAAGCTAGAATCAGGGGGGCTGTAGCCAACTGGCATAGAGTATCAGGTGTAGGCTATGAGAGAAGAATGCCAAAAAAGCTGAAAAGTAAGGTGTACAAGACAGTGGTGTGACCAGTACTGCTGTATGGCACAGAAACCTGGGCAGTAAAGGCAGAACAGTTAAAGAAGCTAGAGGTGATGGAAATAAAGTGCCTGAGAAAGGTGGAAGGATGCACACCATGGGACAGATGAAGAAATGAGGACATAAGAGCAGAAGCCAAAGTAGCTCCAATTGCAGAAAATATCAAAGAGAACAGATTACAGTGGTTTGGGCACATGTGCAGAAAAGCAGAAGACAATCTGGTGAGGAAGAGTTGAGACAGACAAGAAGCAGGTAAGAGGAATCGAGGACGTCCGGCAAAGAGATGGCTGGATTGTGTGAAAGATCTGTGACAGTCAGGCATGAGTGTTGAATAAGGCAGGATTGTGACACTGAATCGAGAGAGTTGGCAACAGTTAACATGATACCCCAACCCCAAGTAGAAAAAATGGGGAAAAGGGTGCTGATGATGAATAGAAGAAAATAGGAACATATAGTATAAAAACATAGTCTTGCAAAATTATTTTGTGAATCTATGGGAATATTTACGAAAGAAAAAATAAAAGCTATAAAGTAAAGAAATAAAAGGTGTAAGAAGAATACTGAATGTCAAGATTTCTTATGGAGATTGCAAATTAGTAAGTTGCCAATAAAGGGAAATATTCCTTATAAAAATAAATGAGAGAATTTGTCTTTTTTGTGGAGAGTTAGAAATAACAGAACACGTTTTTAACATATTAAGAGTTAAAAAGTTATGGAAAAAATGTAGAGATAATCAAATAGTTCAACAATTTCAAGATTATAATCAGATAAATATGGATATGATTGAATATTTTTATTTATGGAAAATACAGTACAGAATATGTTAATTTAGATAAAAATGTTTTGTATTATATGGATAATTTGGCATGAAAGACTGAATGAGATTATGTTTAATGCAAAGTGGATATTACCAAATATAATAAGGAAAATAAAGTAGTGATTGTGGAAAAAAAAGAGCGAGGGTCTATACATATGTAAAGGGATTTTATTGATGAAGGAAACCAAGTTTAATTTAAGCTGTAAATATGTAAATTGTAAAATAGTTGTACAAATAAAGAACCCCTACTCTTTTTAATAGGTGCCATGGGGATCTTTTACACCCACCTGTGCTTCCACCAACTCAAGTAGCTGGGACAATGGTTTAATGTCTCATCCAAAGAAAGAAAAATTCAGGGGTGCAGCACACCCCTAATGCTGTACTACAGTGTCAGCAATCAATCTACCTGGTGTGGGAATACAGTAAAAAAAAAAACTTCATCTTTTTCACATACAATTTATAAGGCATTATGAAGCTGGCAAATGGAAGCTCCTATTCATTATGAAATCTCATATAGTACTGGATAACTACAATTAGTCTGAATGGAAACAGCAGCCAAGCCAGGGGATTTTTCTACTCATGAAAAATGTAGGCTTCTTTTAGCACTAAACAAATGGGGTGAGGGTTGTTAATGGCTTTATTCAAATACAGTGCCATGACTACCACAAATATAAATGTTGGTGTTGTCCATCAGGTCACTCTTTCTTTTTGAAAGGGCAAGTAAGGAGAATAAATACAAACTATAATAGTCTCCTGATTAAGGTTATCACCACAAAAACTTGTCTTCCAAGACAAATTGTCAAGTATTTCCTTTCTGCCATACTATGCTTACCCAAAGTGTGTGTGTGTGTGTGGTAGGGGGGGTTGATAGCAATTCCACAAAACAGGAATTTTAAAAGGTTTTGATGACAAATGTACCTCTAAGAAAGTGTTTACATTTTAAGGGATGCCACAGCAGTAGTCTGGGACAACTGGTGGAAACTGGAAATGGCCAAGTTAACCTTAATTGAAGAGCTGTCAAGTCTACTGTTAATGATCTGTGAAAAATCATCCAGAAGAGCAGATATCAGGGCTAAGAATTAACCAAAACCATGTAATGTAACTCAAACCACAAAACATGTCCACTTGTTTTTTTGTGTTTTCCAGGTATTTGGAAGTCCCTCTGTAGGAATGCAGCTTCCACTGCATTCAGCAAAAGTGGAGAAACCAAGTGGTCAGAAGAAAGGAATGAAGGTCATGGTAAGGTTTGATGAACATATAAAAGAACAGGGTCCTGAAGTACTTCAGACACAAAAGCTTCTTCAAGTGATGATATCACAGCAGGGGGAACTAAACTCCTTCAGGCCAAAACAGGGTTATGTGAATGACTTTGGAACTTTTGACCTTGGCTTTCTTGAGAACTGTGGGAATAAGAAGGGAAGCACAGAGATGACGTGGAGGCCAGTTATGGACAAACATATCTATTGGAAACTACCCAAGGGTTAGCAGGCAGAAGAAACTGCTGCACTTAGGAGTTTGGAATGCAAAACGATTACAACAAGGATTCCCTCAATGACAGAAAATCATTTGTGCCACTGGCTGATCTTCTAGGACGAGCTGGAAATTGCCATTTACAGATCTAATATTTTTATTCATTTTGGACTGCATCTTTTATCAGTTTGATTTTTCTCCATGTATCATCCAAATCTATTGCTTATTTTCGTAAATTTTTTTTCACCCAGTCTGTGTCTGAAGAAAAACATTCTTGATCAGTGAGCTACTCCAGTAAACACATTAAAATAAATATAGAAATGGACAAGCTAACTGTCCGTTTGTGGCAACAAACAGCATCTGAGCTTGTCAGAAACCAAAGTGGGCTTCCTTGTTAGATGAACTGCTATAAAGAAACAGTCTGTCATCATAGCCCACTCTCAGACCTTTGTCGTTTTGGAACAAAGGGAGTGAGTTCTATTCTGCTTATGTACCATAGCACAGCCATGGCTGTCTGAGTGAATGGAAACAGTACCAAATGGAAGAGAACCTTGGAACACTTGAAAGGTAGGCAGTGCTGCTCTCATCTCTGCCACACTAATATGCAAACTGTTCTCCAAATGGGTCTCATTATAGGAACTGTAGGGATAGGCTGGAGGTAAGTAACTGCCATCAGATAGGAAATGTGAATGCTTTCAGGATTTTCAACTGTTGGGACAGTGGGTTGGAAACTTAGCACCACTGGGTTCCAAGTATCCATTGCATCATTTTCATGTGATATCTAGTATGATAAGAAAAAGGTAAGTGTTTACAAATCTGAGACTCTTTAGTGAGAGTCCTCCTATAATAGGAATACTAAATGACCAAAAATATAAACTTACATATACTAAGTCAAAGATTGTTGTTCCCTGGATTATTCCCTGTTCTACAAGTTATGATGAGCTCAGAGTGGATATTTATAAGTTCAGGAGGTGTTGAAGGGGCTTGCCCCCCATCACTGGTGCAGGTACTTCATGCAATAAATAACTTTAAAAGGGAAAAGCAAAGTTCAATGTCCTCTGCTCTTCTCTGTTTTAAATCTTTGTTTTTTTTTTTTTTTGTCATTCTGGTTATCCATTAATGACATTTCAATAGAGAGCCAGAGCTAGAAATGTTGTGGTGCCATAAGGTCTAATAGTTTTGAGGCACAGACTAGCACTGGCTGATGTGTACTGAGGAAGGAGCATAACTACTTGCTGAATTGCAAGATTCTCTCAAGTCTTACATGAGTGAGTGCTTAGATCAGTACTGAAGGTGTCTGTAATAGCTCCATCTGTAATTTCACAGTGTTCATTGTAATGCCTGAAGACTGAAAAGTAGGTACTCTTCAGTTGGTACTAAACCATCCAGACTGGTATACCTTGGAGTCAGTTGTCCAGGTACAGGTACAGAAAGACTTTTGTACATTGCAATCTCTTTTGTGCTGTGACTACAGCATTCATTTAATAAACACCTTGGAGGCTATGGTAAGATCAATTGGTATGGCCTGTATCAGGTAAGGATTGTATTCTATTCAGAAGTGTAAGACACTCATTGGGCATCTTCTTGTGCAGGCAAGTGTACTAGAAGTCCAAACAGCATGTCTAGTCTTGTTTTGTTAAGCAACAAAGAATAATTTGAACTGACAGCATCTGCTTTCAGACAAACTTGTTGAGATTGCTTAGATTTAGGACTGGTCTGAGGTCCTTTTTATTTTTTGGAATCAAAATAAGCCCAGCATAGTGTCCAGACCATGGTCTGCTGGAACCTTTATGGAAACCCTTTTTAGGCTAAAGGGAAGGATCTCCCTTCTTATAGGACTCCTTTAATGTGATTGGAGATCAGGTAATAGGAGTGAATGAAGTTGGGGAGAGATGTGAAATAGGATCTTGTAGCTTCTGAATATTATGGCCCAAATACATTCATCCTACATGATGGCCATATACTCAAGGCAATGGCAGAACAGGTAACTCCTGACTGCCTGTAGAAAAGGATAGTTGCACAATTCTGATGAATTCTGCTGCTGCTGTGGGTCTATATCATAAGCTCGGTGTAAAAAGAGCGAATGTTCTTTAATCAACACCAAATATGCAAAGTCCCATAAAGCCAAATGGCCGGAACAGTGATTTTTTTCCCCCAGGGAGAAGCCCCCCACTTTATGTTGTGTTTGGATTTTTTTTTTTTTTTTGGAACAGTGATTTTTTTTCCCTGGGGAAAAATCGCTGTTCTGTACACTCAATTTTTGGGGATTTTGCATATTTGGTGTCGATTTAAGAGCATTCGCTCTTTTTACACCTTCAGCTTATGATATAGATCCGCTGCTGCCCCAGACAACGAACCATAAAATCAAGGAATCTTTTATTTCTGCCTCTAGGTGGGCATCCACTGTAATATTGGTTCTTCCCAAATTGCTGGTTCCTCTCTGTTGATGAGGGTTCAACTTTAGCCATATCTACTGAGCATCCTTCTGTGCCCTAGAAAATGTTTGTAGTGATGTCTCAAAGCAGATGCCCTCAGCAATGAGAGTTTCAAAATCTGTCTCATTTTTCTGCAGTTTTACTCTAAGTCCCAAAACATCAGTGCCAATGAAGGAGAGAGACTGCTAATAAGAGATGCTTTGAAATGTGGAGTAAAGTTTGTTGGGCACATCCAATACTGAGAGTAGGAAATAGCACTGGCACTCATTTATCTGACTGCTACACCCATGGTGTTATGAACCAGATATATGTTCTGGTTGGATACCAAAGTAACAGCTGCTGCCTGAGAAGACAACTTCATCAGCATCTGTCTAACTAGTCAGTAAGCTCATGACGGAACCTTAAAATGTGCAATAGATAATTAAGTGTCCTTACATTAAACATGGATGGCACATACACATGCCTTCCATAAGGATCCCAAACCATGGCCTTCTTGTAGAGTAGGTGGATTGCTGGACTTCAGACAGTAGTTTCTCCATTTAGAGTCACCACAACAATAAAATCTATGCTGGGGGTTGCACCAAAGTACCCCATATCCTTAGATGGCCAGAAAATCCTGCCGAATCCCCCAGGAATCAGGACTTCCACATAATAGCCCTCCCATGCCCCTTTGTTGATAACACAAATTATCCTATTTGCATGAGGCATCACACAGCAGGTCAACAGAAAATACAGAAATCCTCATGTAGAATATTCTAATGGAATGAAGGGGGTTAGAGGATCATCTCCCATTTTTGAATAAGCTCAACGATTTCCCCAAACTAGAACTCTTCCAAAGGAGACACTGCGGAACCACCTTCGTCCAAAGTCTTCAGTACAAGGAACAGATGAATTCAATGGCAGTCAATGTCCTTCTTCAGACTCCTCAGCAGAGAAGGTTGCAAGAATGAGAAGCAAACATGAAAAGAACCAGATGGATTTCCACTGTTCTGTCATCATGCTGGTTGGGATGGGAGGTCACTGCAGTAGACTGAAAAGGGCTTTGGTCAGAGCTGATGCAGTAGCCAGTGTCTTGAGGAACACTTGCACAGGGGTATTTAACAAAGATGTAAAGGATGATGCTAAAATCCCAATCAGCACCAAGGGCACCAACACTAATGAAGCAGCACTGACAGACTGGCAGCAGTGTCTGTACTGACAAATGTCAGCACCAAGGGCCCAGGCCTAGAGAAGATGGGAGCAGCACTGACGGACTGGCAGCAGTGTCTGTACTGACAAATGTCAGCACCAAAGGCCCAGGCCTAGAGAAGATGGGAGCAGCACTGACGGACTGGCAGTAGTGTCTGTACTGAAAAATGTCAGCACCAAGGGCCCAGTCCCAGAGAAGTTGGGAAGCCAGTCAAAGCCAGCCTTGGCACTGACCTCCCCAACTTTAAAGGCCAAAAATGACAAAGATTAGAATGGCAATGATAGTGTCACTGCTAACATCATACTTGACTCATCAGTCCTGATCCCAGAACTGAGAGCCAAGTCCAGTCCTGAACCCACAATTGAGACACAGTGTTACCAGATCAGTGTCAATATCCGAGCTGAAACAGGAAAAAAAGGACTAATTACCAATGATTTTGACCTCTGTCAAAGTCAACACACCTACCAATGTCCAATGTGACACTGGCTGTGTACTACCCATCCATGTTACAACTGGCACTAAACAGGAGCCAAAGAAAAAGGTAAGGGAACTATAAGGAGAAAATCTAAATCCCTGTCCAGACTGGACTTGAAGAAGAAAGGGATCAGAACCATTTTAGCATACAGGACAGCCTCCATCAGTAATCAGAGTAATCAAAATACACAGTAAAGTCCATCATGCAAGGCAGACCTATAAGATTTAATGTACCTGGCAGAGGGTGTCTGTGAGAACTTCAGCCTTCTTCTCTCAACGTTTGAAGGAGGAGATAAGATAATCTGCAAAAAAACTTTGGTCTGTCCTCATCTGGAATAACTAAGCACCAGACACAGTAAATGTCCATCACTGTACTCCTTCCTGTGTTTATTTATAACTGCAGGAGAAACCAAACAGGGTTGAAATGAATCCTCCTCCTTTTCAAGTCTTTGCAGTGAATCTGTGCTTCTGAAAGTCTATTTGGAGTTCCTGGAAATGGAACAGGAAGATTCATCAGTCTAATCACTCTTCTTAGGTAACAGATACTTATGAAGTCACCTGTTCTTTCTTTCTTTAAACAGTCATTTATCAAATCCAGCATAGATTCAAAGGTTCATATGATGTTACTAGTCCAGCGGCCCTAGAGTCTTTTCAAGCCTAGCCATGTTAATCCCAAGTATCCACATTTGTTCTTTTTGGGGTAGTTCGCAGAACAAATTTATGAAGAGTAGGTCTGTGATCAACCCCAGCCACTCCAGGAGTGAATTTGCAGTCTCCCATCTAATTATCTAGGTTGCAATTGAATAGGGTCAGTGAGGATCTCTGTTTTATGTGAACAGGGAGTCTATAACAGAGAAGCAGCAGTTTCTAGGAGACGTATCTGCCTTTCCAGCATGAACTATTAATGTCACAACTTAGGCTGAGACCCCTACAGAGAGTGACACTTGAGCTATTTGACTTGTGGATATGCAGCATTTCCATTAGGGCAGGGCTGGAGACTGCCCTATTTGCCAGGCAGAAGTCACCTCTTAGCAGCCTATAAGATAGAAATGAAAATGACAGGGCTTTCAGCCTGTCCACATAAGTCATGGTTTGGAGTCCCTGTATTTTCTTAGTGAGAAACCTCTGAGGTCTCTCCAGCTGCTGCAGGTGTTTGGTGTGGTACATGCAAAAGGGTGCATTATACTCTATTAGTGGTCTGATGAGGGTCGAGTAAAGTGGAGTTATAGCATCCCTTGACATGGATGCTATGCCCTTGCTTATGAGGTGCACTATGTAGAAGGCTTTTCTTACCACTGTAGAAAATTGGTGGTCAAAGTTCAGATTGCTATCAATCTGTTTTCCTAAGTCTTGCACTACTGGATTAGAACTCAGGGGGCTGCTGTCAATATTGTAATTTATGGGGAATTCCATTTTACCAAAGGTAATAATAATGCATTTTTTGCATTTAGTTTTAGACCATGGCTGTAGCACCAATAATTTTTTGTGGTAGCCCTTGTAATATGTTGACATCTTTGGGGGACTCAATGATTGCTTTCAGTGTGCAATTATTAGTGAACTTGTTGAGCCAAAGGCCATCTTCTTTGACCTGGACTTCTGAGAAACAGATGCCAAACAGTAATAGGCCCAGCACAGACCTCTGTGGTCCTCCATTGTTGATGGTTCAGCTGGTGGAGGTGGAGTCACCAATTTTGACAGTGTGTGTTCTGCTGGTGAGCCAGTTGGCTACTCATCTAGTAATTGTAAGGGTTAATCCCCATTTGGGAGAGTTTTTCAATGATGCCAGAGTAAGGAAGTGTGTCAAAATATTTGGCAAGGTCAAGATAGGTTGTCTTACCTTCGTCCATGGCTTTGGTGACATTCTCAGGGAAGTCTACCAGGTTTAATAAGCATGATCTGCCCTTAACAAAGCCAAACTAGGTTGGGTACAGCGTTTGGAGGTCACCTATGTCCTTGTTGATAAGGTCCATGATAATTCTATGGCCTTGCAGATGAGGTTGGTTAGACTTATGGGTCTGTAGTTCCCAGGGTCAGTTGATGCCCCCCCCCCCCTTTGTGCAGGGGGATTACTGTTGCTGTCTCCATTCTGCAGGAACATAGCCAGTTCTCAAGCTATTATTAAGGAGAAGTGTGTCCACTATCTCTTGTTTTAGATTGTTTAATAAACAACCTGGGATATTACCTGGCCCCACTGAGGCCAAGCTTTTGGCCTTGGTGTGTGCAGAGATGACTTATTCTCTAGAGATACTAGGCAGAGGGCTGGTGTCAGGTATTCTTTGGGTTATGGTAGGTGGGGATATGGGGAGTGAAGTGTGCACTGAATCTGTCAGCTAGCAGGTTGGCAATATCTTCCAGTGCAGCATGAGTGATCCCTTCTACAACCAGTTTGGCACAAAGCTGGGCATTCCCTTTTAGACTTAGGACGTAGTTAAAGAATGCCTTATGATTATTCTTTGCTAGGGAAGCAATTTTAGTTTCGTAATTTGCTTTAGAAGACTTTACAAGATTTTTTATTCTCCTGTTTAGGCTTAGGAGGGAACTCTTCCTCTGCACAGTGGTATCTCTCTTGCTTTTGGACAACAGTTTCTTCCTCTTGTTGTATATCCTGTTTATACCTGAAGTTCACCACAGTGGCTTTTTTTCACGGGAAGACCTGGCTTTGATCTGGTCAGGTACAGCAATGTTTATGCAGTTGCTTAAGTGTTTATACAGGGCATTTGCATACACGTCTGCATAGTGATCATTGGTGTCTGCGATTGTGGGTGGTATGAAGTTTTTATACCATTGCTTAGTATGCTGTAGTTAGCTTTGTTGAAGTTTTTTATAATTTTTGTTCCTGTGAGAGTGTCAGTTCCAGTAGTTACTTCAAATTAGACTGATTTGTGGTCTGACCTAACCAGAGAAGGCATTACAGCCGGGGAAGTACAGTGACCATTCCATGTTGGTGAGTGTGTCCAGAACATTACAGCCCTTAGTTGGGGTGCAGACTATCTGTTCCAGAGCATTTGTGTTAAAGTCCAGGAATCTCTGGGTGAGAGGGTTTTTGCTCATGTATGTCCCCCAGTCTATGGAAGGATAGTTAAAATCTCCCATGACTAAGGTGTTGGGCTGTATGGCAAGGAATTCCAGTAAATTGAGGTAGGTGGTGTGCCTATCCTGGTTCATGGTGGGGGATCTATAGCTAGCAATGATGTTGTATGGTACTTTCCCAATAGTTAATTAGACATGGAGTAGTTTGAGAAAGTCATGCTGTTTGACCAGTCTCAAAGTGTATTTAGCTTTAATGAAGATGGATACACCTTTCGTTCCTTCATGCTCATTTTGAAATGTAAACATGTGGAAGACAATGTAGACTTGCACGGCCGGGGTACTCCCAGCAGCCTTGAACCACGTCTCGGTAACTGCACAGATGTCAGCATCCTCCAAGGTGAGGAGTGCTTCCAGGGAGTTCAGTTTCGTGTTTAAACTCCTAGCATTAAGCAGCATGACCCTGAGTTTGTCTCAATTAGATTTTGTTACATTGGAAAATTTGTTGCTTTCACATTACCTAAAAAATGCACTATGGGTGAGACAAAGGCCTTTGACGGTAACCGAAAGCCTAGGGGGGACAGGTGCAGACCATCTCTAGTAAAGCAGTGAGGTCTGTCTGCCATATCCTCCAAGGATGACATATACTTGTTTCCCCCTGTTTATATTGTGGCATCATCCCGGGTGAGGGTAGGATACAGCTTAGGGCTAGGGACATACCTGTCTGGGACACATAATCAGAGAGTTCCATGATGTCTCTCTTCATATAGCACAGAGAGATGCATCTCAAGTCATTCACTCCAACATGGACTATGACAGAGTCATAATGGTACTTGTTGAGTGACTTGAGTGCATGTGTGATTTGTCAGATACTGTCACCTGATATGCAGCTGACCATAACCTTCTCCTTGTCCAGTCTGGTGAGGGGGACATCTGTATGTCTCACTATGGAGTCACCTATGACCAAAACATTTGATGTGTTTTGCCATAGGGGCTTATTTGTTGAGACATGGATGTTTGATTGATATGTGTAGTGCTTTCTTTATGCTTAGTGGTGAGTGTGGGTGGTGTGCGTTTGGGAGGTCTCTGTTCTTTTAGTACGCTTTTAGTAAGTACCTCCACATATGTGGGTTTATGTGTCACGACCTTATTTCGTGTGAGAGGTGAGGTTTGTGTGAGAGGTGAAGCATGAGTGCTGACAACCTGTTTGACATCTAGTTCGTTTTTATGTGAGAGAGTTCCACAGTGCATTTGCATCTCTCACATAGGGTGTTAGTTTACTTTAGGAGTAAATGTTGTCAGTATACATAAAGGAATTGCTACATTGCCTCAAGATGCCTATATCAATCAAGCTGGCAGGAGAAATGATGAAAAACTGCCCATCCATTGTGGCCTGATTTTTCTGAATGTGATATTTGGGAAGGAAGTGGGCTAACTAGACTTAGTCACAAACAGCAAAAATGAAGCGGCAATTCAATTAAATACAGTTAACAAAATGCAGTACTATCTAATCTAATAGTATACTAATAAACACTCGCACTTTGACCTTTAAGTGACTCTTCCTTACTCTTTCCCAGCTAGAAATCGTGTTCCATTTCCTTATATAGCATAGGCTTGATTCAGACCTGCTCCCACCAGACTGAAAACAAACCCTTCCAATGTAAAACAAACTGGCTTTGAGCTCAAGTGCAGCAACAAATGCTTTACAACAGAAGCAAGAATTCCTGCAATATCAGAAATCCCTGGAAATAAGTTCACTAACCCTGAGAAATGTTCACAACACACAAAAACTTTGCAAACCTTAGAAATATTTGGGCAGACTCACTCAGAACAGCTTTCCCAGTATCAGAGGAGATTGGAAATATCAGAATATTGTTAAAACAAACAGATGATGCAAGCAGTCTTTAAATACTGTGGTACTAGACAAGATGACTGTTCCATCCTGTCAAAACATATTATTCTAAGCTAAAGTTAGCATAGTTATGTACAATAGCATCAAAGGTGACAGGGCACAAAAAAAGAAAATGTGGCCTAAAGGCGGTGGAGATTAATGCTAAGCAAAAAGAATAAATTTAACTTGAATTCAACTGGACAGCATTAAAAAAAAGATTAGCTCTAATCCCAATCAAAGATGTGAAACACTCTAAAAACAGATTTTCTGCAGACAACAGCAAACAAGTAGTGACTGAAGAAACAGAAGGTAAGGAGCTAGTGGCCCCTTCCAGTGTGAGCTTTAAGAATGGAAAAGAAAATCATTAGAAAAAAAAAGAGAAGCATAATCCGTTATGTGTATGGAGGAGAAGTTTGACTCAGACGTTTCCTGTGTATGTCAAGCTGATTTGAACATGCAGCAAAGTGAGGATACGTCACTTCATCTTAGATATTAAAACTGGTTGAACTAAAAGAGTCTGAGAGAGCAGAAAGGCCTGTCAATTTCTTTAACGCAATAAATCTTGGTTGAAAATTATTGAAAGATCTCACAGAATAGTAGGGCTGATGAACACTAATGGTGGACCTCTTTTATTAGATAATCTTCAAGTTGCTGAAAGCAGAACTACATAGGTAACTTATCGTAATAGCAGATGGCCAAATGTGATCACTACTGCAGTCACCATATCTGGGATCATGGCCACAGGCAAAGTCCAACAACCAGACAACTTTGCCAGCTGAGCAGCTTATCTCTCCCAGCAGGAGTTGCCACTTTCACTTTGATATTTGCAATGCACTGGTATAAATGTGTTTCTATCCATGCAATCTTCAGTTTTTGTACAGATGGAAGTCCTCTTTTTTTTCTTTCTTTCCTGGATGCAAAATATTGTCTGCACCTTCTGAAGATAATTGGAGAAAATGTATATGACCCACTACTGCTTGTCCAATTCTGGTAGGAGGAGATCAACAGGCCACCTATCCTGAAGCAATGAGGGAGGGTTTTAAGAGCTGGGGTGTTTTGTTACTGGGAGGACGGTAGGAGGTTGATATTGTTACAGCTGTTCCTTACCAGGAGCTGAACTCTGGAGAACACGGATCTCTGTCTTTCGAATGTAATTTTCTTCATGCTGACTTTCTTCTTTATGGCTGGTTTCCTTTTTTTCCTCCAATAGTAAGCTGAGAGGGGTAGTTATATTTTGGAATGGGCCATTTTTAACTGACTGCAGTGACTTCCATTTTACTTCCAGTTTTATTAATCACAGTCTAAGATGGGGATCTGAAAAGCACATCTTTACCCAAAAGGGAATTAATGAGTTGTACCTTCAACATCCTCAAACAGGAACTGTGACCACAGACAAGAATGTCTCTCAATAACTATCCCCGTTTCTGCGGAGCTCTGAATGTCTAATCCACAGCCTCACATCTACATCTTAAGGCATGCTTACCCGACTGCATAATAGTCTTGACTTGCCTTCAGGACTTCATCCTGGAATTCCTTGATAATATGCTCCTGATACTTCAAGATGTGGGTCTGAACATTCAATGCCTTGAGGGATGTGGCTGCTGAAATTATACATTTTTGTTCATAAACTGGTTAAGCAAACTGATTTAACTAGGATGAGAACTCCTCCCTACAGTCACACTACTCCATGTACCAGTTTCCAGGGACACTATCTGGGTCTACAAAAAGGTTCTTATACAGTAAATTGTGAGGATCCTGAAACCTAAGAAATCAGTCAGGTCCCTTGGTATGGGTGATGGGGGTTGGTAATCTGATTCCAAGGATGCTGTTTGAAAAATATCTAAAAGGTCTTCTTCATCTGGAGGGATAGCCCCTTGCTTTGGGGGGGCCTAGGAATAAGAAAGTCTCAGTAGCTCTTCAGAGCTCATAGGCTTTCTGAGACTGGGTGTGTCACCTGCCTAAGAAGGTCTGTCAAAGTGACATGCTCTCTGTTGAGGAAACAGAGGCCAAAGTGACCTACATGTTTTACAAGCTAAAGCGGGGGAAGCTGTGACCTGTAATTCAGTTCCTTCTCCTCATCCAAAAAAAATCACAAGAATATGAGCCGCTCACTGGAGAGACTACCATTTTCCTCTTGTAATGGACGACACCAGACACAAAGAGCTATTCAGAAACTGCCTGCAAACTACATAAGAAATTGTAGGAAATCCTTAGCCAATTTAACCCACTCCTAGGACTGAGGCTGCCTTGGGCCACATGAGTAGTATCTACAATGAGGCAGCAGTCTGGACATTACATGGACACTAGGTAAACGAACTGGAGTCTTACATGCTACTGGGGATTTGAGAATCCTAGGGGAACCACTCCTAGATTCTGACTTGAAGGCAAAGATGTCCTCTCTGACAGACACTGTTGGGATTCCACCCTTACCTTCTTTGATAATCAAGTGGCATTCCAAAGTGGATTTCAGGAAGGTTAGCATCTGCTGAGGAATATAGGGCCTGGTCTTCAGTCCAGTGGAACATGCTAGGGCTGCAAACATGAGGCTTCCATACAAGAGAAGCTAAAGCTCTTGTCAGTAACTGCCATCAGTGCAGGGAGTTGATCAAGCCCCTTCCTGAAGCAGGACCTAGGCGTCTCCAATTAACTTAAAAGCTCATGGCCTTCCTCTGCTTGTCCCAGCTGCCACACTTCACTTCTTTTTTGGAATGGACATCCATACCATTTCACCGCTGTATAGTTCCAGATACTGCAGACCATAGGACTCTGAGCTTATGGTTTGATGCAACTGGAGGGCTTCCTGTCTTCCTTTCAAAGTAATTTGAAAAAATGCTAGCAGATACTACAGCTAGCCACATCATGCCCTAGATATACACAGAAAATGCACTCTGGAAAATTAAATCTTTATGAAGTATTTGTTGCTTACAAACACACGCGGAAGCTTTTTTAGTAGTGGACATACCCCACCCCTCCACATTTGACAGTCCAGTTCCTAGACGTCTGCCAAAAATCAACAAAGTTAAGCAAATGAAAAAAAAAGTCTCCATTGGGGTGTTAATCTGTCAGCCCTCTTCAATCATAAGAATATACACATTTCAGACTGCCACACACTTTCTTATACTGAACTCTTGTGCAGCAAGAAAGAACTAAAGATGGCTCAGTGCATGCAACCTATATACCAGGTACACAAAAACATCCAAGGGGATAGCAACATTAGCCCGACCATGAGGGAAGGGTGCTCATCTCTAAAAGTCAACCTGGATATCAGACACAGTCAGCAGTAAAGATCTCTGTAGTTTTGACTGCAAAAGTGACTGGTGAAGAACATCTTACCATAACAGTAGGTGTTGACGTAAATCACCGCTGCAGTACTACTTACTATTGGGACTTCTGCCACAGTAGGCATAATGTCTGGACCAGTTTCTATAGATTATTATGCTCCCACTCCTCCACCAGATACCAGGGTCCCTAGAACATCAGTGCACATTTAGTAAAAAGCAGACATCCAGCCATGCCATCTTCATATCTTTCTTGCCCAAGTTTTAATCTGTGAAATCATCCCTAGCTAATTCCTGAGACATGACCTGGCCTAAGGTAAGACCCATGTCACCACCTCTCTGACAGAGAACCAGGGGAGGGGTACCTACTCTCCTTCCAGCCTATCCAGACTGCAGCAGGGTTGAGGCCCTATGTAAGGGATGCACCTGGGTACTTAGCAGAAAAATGTGAAAATAATAGAAAGTTACCCAGCCCAGGGAAACTCCAGGAAACAAGAGATGAAATTTGTGATGAAAATGTACTACAACAGTGATTCTCTCAAACAACTATTATTTATCTATTTACATTTAACTATGATAATCCAAATGAGCTAAAGGACCCATTTCAGAAGAGTCTTTTGAATTAAAGCTTTACAAGTAAAATGTACATATTGTCCATATCCATACAAAAATACTTTTTTAAGAAATTATAGTGCAATGATGAAAGTCTAGACAGAGAGGAAACAAAACAGCAGATAATGTAAATAACAAACCTAACTGCAGTATATACTTATATACACTGTGACCATAAATAAAATAAATAGATTACAGAGCAATATCTTGGAGGTCTGTAATTAGATAAATTATAGGCCATAACATTGGTAGCCAGTGGAGTGTCATGAAAGATCTGGAATAGAAGGGAACAGAAAAAGGGGTATAACTGGTATGTCAGTGGGGGAGGAGCTGAGCGTCAGTAGCAGAGCAATACAAAATCATAGGAAGAGAAGGTTTTTATTAATCCAAAAAGTGTCTCTTCTAAAGAAACAAACCAAATCCAAACTGGTCAATTTAGAACTCCAATTAAAAAATACAGAAATAGAACTGCAAACCAAACACACTACAGAGTTAGAAAAGCAGATACTTTCACTACAAAAAACAACTTCAGGAAATCCAAATAAACCAATCCTCCCTAAATGAACTCAGGCTCATAAACAAATATGCTGAATGGGCCCAAACTCCTTTTAAAATTCTGGCCAGAATAATCAACATTAAACCTTCCCCCTCTAGAATAAAACAAATTAAACATAATAATAAGACATTCTTCTTGGATAAGGAAGTCATTCAAGTTTTTGAAGCAATTTACCAAGACGTTTATGGCCCTCAAAAACTCACCAAGGAGACAATATCTGATCATTTTCTTAACAAATTACAATTCCCACTAGTAAATGAAACTCAGATAAACCTTCTCAAGGCATCAATAACGACTGAATAAATACTTCTAGCCATCAAAAAAATAAAACCCGGAAAAGCCCCAGGACCGTATGGATACTCAGCTGAATTCTACAAATCCTTCAAGAAACAAATAGCTCCACTTTTACTTAAGGTATATAATTATATAATAAAATTTGGCATCACTGACCTATATATAAACAATTCTAAGACAATGCTTATACCTAAACCTAATACAAATTACCATAATCCTAATGACTACCCTCCAGTCTCTTTAACTAACTTAGATATAAAAATGTTATCATCAGTACTGGAGCACAGACTAAAACAAGTACTCCGCAACATACTATCACATGAACAGCTAGGATTCATGAGCAATAGACAAGTCTGAGACAATACATTAACAGTTGAAGCAATAATAAACATGACAGTAAATAATAATTCTCCCCAATATGCTATTTCTGTGGATGCACAAAAGGCTTTCAATAGAGTAAATCTAAACTTCCTTTACAAGGTCCTGGAACAATTTGCTCTCCCTGAAGAATTTATAGATATGGTCAGGGTGCTATATAATAACGCTTCTACTACATTATACATAAATAAAAAGAAATCAAACCCCATCCCAATAGTCAATGGAACAAGACAGGGATACCCGTTCTCTCCTTATCTTTTTAACCTCTACTTAGAGGCCCTCCTTTTGAAACTAAGCCAGAAAACATTCAACCACTCTATCTACGTTTCCAAAATCCAAGTTAAATACATTGCATTTGCAGACAATCTTAACATTTATTTTGAATTTCCCTCCACAGATCTAGTAAAGATTTTAAGTTCTATTGACAAGTTTTCTGCAGTCTCAAACTTCGCCATAAATCCAAATAAATCAAAAATATTCCCATTAAACCCAAAAAGTCATAAAGAATTCTTCTTCCCAGAAACAAAAATTAGAATAGACTATTCACTTTGATACCTGAGCATTACATACACTCACCCTCACAGAGAACTAAAAAAGAAAAATCTAAGTAATGTTTGGTCAAAGGTTACTGAAGACCTGGACAGTTGGAAAATCTTAAGCTATCTCTTCTTTCAAAGACAACAATAATAAAAATGAACATCTTCCCTAAAATACTTTATCATCTCAATGCCACTAATCAAATCATTCCAAATAGCTTCTTCTCTAAAATAACAACAGCCTTAGGAAAATGTATCTGGCACCCTAAGAATACTAGGATTAGATATACAAAATTATCCCTACCCAAGGAGAAAGGTGGTCTGAATCTTCTTGATTTTCAGACATACTATCTTATTATTAACGCCAGTCATATTATAAGACTAGCCAAGTATGAAACCTCAGACTTATCATGGCATCCTCTTTGGATAAAAATGTATTACCATCATTTCAAATCCTCACATGTAAATCCAAAGGCTATACCTTTCTTTAATGGCAGAACTCTGAAAGAACTAAAAATTCACCCAACCTTAATTAATACTATGGCATGCTTTCAAAAACTCGTAGCTTTCTTAAATCTAAAAAATGCACTAACCATGGCTCAAACAATACACTTAAACCCTAATATCAAACTCAACAATAATATGTTAAACTTTGATAATTATCCAATCATAAAGGAATGTAAAGTATGGGATTTCTACCAAATTAAGGATCTACTACTGACTTCTGTAACAAACTTCCTAGCAGCAAATAAAAAATACCACATAATTATCCAACAAATTTTATACCTAGTAATTCTGATGACAACAAAAATTAGTGCAGACCCAAAAGACCTCCAACTGTTTCAACAAATCATATCCCTTCTTACATTGAAAACTAAAATGTTGTCAAACACGTATAGAGTAATCACTCAAATTAAATACCGTGATGTTATTCTATATTCCATCTACTGGATTAGTCAAAACAATAAATTAACCGTTGAACGAAAATTAGCGGCAACTGATATAACTACAAAATTAACTCCCTTTAAAAAATTAATCTACACGCAATTAATGATTAACAACAATGCCTATCACACACCACTTTTTCTGAGCAAAATAAATCCAAATATATCATCCTTCTGCCCTACATGTTCAAATTCAGTAGCAGACACTCTACACATCTTTTGGTCTTGCAAAAACATATACAAATTATGGTGCTCTTTAAGGGCAAAACTGGAGAAATCAGGATATATGAAATCTACCCTTTCATGGGAAATGGCAATTTTAAAAATGTTTCCCAATTCATACACATTTGAGTCTAAACACATTATTGTAACACTGTGTGCAATACTTAAATCGTATATAGCCCTAAACTGGTTAGATAGATCCAAAGTGTCTTGGGCAAAATTTAAATCTTTGGCTATCAAATATGTTTTAGCAAACAAAATAAGAACAGTCAGTCATAAGAAATTAATATATTTCCAGAAGTACTGGAAAAGACTTATCAAGGTCCTTAGTGAGATTCACACTAAGTTAGAGTACTATGTTTATCTCTTTCCTAAAACTTCATTAAGTAATAATTTTCCTCATTAATTTAATATAAAGCCTACACTAAAACCTTACTATAAGAAGATTATGACACACACATTGGTTACCAAAGTGCTTTCCACTTTATTGGCTTAGATATTTACCATTATGGCATGAGAAACTACCAGTTTTTGTACTTCCTAGGACTGCTTATATAAGTGACAACCCAGTGTAAATATTTGTAAATAGTTGCCTGCTAGGCTCAATATATGTTTTTATTACTTTTTCTGAGAAAAACAATTGTTCAATGTTATACTATCATAGTTAATGATCAGTTGTTAAACAAGGTGTATGTAATGTAATGTAATGCACATCTAGTTTTGTAAGGCATGCTCAACCTTTATTTAAAACTTCAAAGGTAGTAATTATTTATGTTATGCTACTTATATGTACTATGTATCTACAATTGTCTGTAATCAGTCGGTTTGAACACCTTCAACTTGTGATTTATTATTTCATTGCAGTTAAAGTAATATGTGAAAAATTCTAATAAAAATCATATTTGAAAAAGGAAGAGAAGGTTTTGGGGGCAGGGGGCATTCAGCACAGTCAGAGGAGTTTCTGCCAGTTTTTATTAAAATCAACATAATTAAAAGCTGTAAAAAAGAATCTTTAAGAATCTGTATGGATTTCTTATATGTATTATTTGACTGCACAAGCATTTCTAGGATAAAATCATATATTAATCTAATTTATGTAAGAGCACTTTTTTGCTTTGTTGCTGCTCTCAGGCAAGGCAGAATTAAGTTCTGTAATTTAGCTATATGTATTGAAATCCATGATATTCAATATTTTTCTGTGATTAGTTGTTTCTGTTGTTGGTATCTCTAAATTATGTGGAAGAGTTATTTTCACTCATAAGCTTGATATCTTTATAAACCAAATACCCTATAATTATATGCAGTTTTACATTATGAGAGTTAGTACAAGTTGAAGTTCTAACCAGTGTATTCATTAAAGTGCTATAGAATGACATTTTATTCAGTGCATTGGAAGCAAATCTATCAGTCTGTTGATAACCCCTTTCTTACTTGCTTGGTTAATCTTTGGAATGTTAGTTAAGACTTGTAATGTACACAGAAGACTGGGAGGAGGAGGAGGAGTGTACATGCTCCCCACAGTTGTGCTTGTTGTCTTTCAAATTATAATTTAATTTTTGTTGATAATGTAATTAATATGTTGATCAAAGAACTGTTCTATGACTACACCTAATACTTTGGTTATTAAACTTTAGTGAAGTAATGCACAAAAAACCAAAGACAAGCAAAGAATAATCCACGACCTTGAAGAAAGGAACCGGAACTCTGCTAAAGTCCACAAGGCTGTATTTTTATTTCTGAAGTATTCCAAAAGTCACAGATAAAATCACACAAGCTTGTGTGATTTTATCTGTGACTTTTGGAATACTTCAGAAATAAAAATACAGCCTTGTGGACTTTAGCAGAGTTCCGGTTCCTTTCTTCAAGGTCGTGGATTATTCTTTATTAAACTTTAGTGACTACAGACCTAGCAGTTTAGTTGGTTCACCTCTTCAATGTGTTTTCTCTCTCTCTTTTTTTTTTTTTGCAGTCAGCCTTAATAAGGATTTAATTAGCAATTCTTCTAAATTGTTGAATTGTTGAAATAGCTTTTTTGGCAGCCGACTAAGGGTGTTGCTTGAGCATATCAAAGTGGAATCACCTGTATGCTGTTTGATGGTTGCATTTTTCACTATTTTGCTCCAGTTGTCTATGAATATGGCATATTGTTTGACCCTTAGAGGGAATGCTAGTAGAGATAATTCATCTGTAATACATTAGACCTGGGTTTGGATGAACTCTTCCTCATATATAATGTTTTAAAACAGTAGCTGTTTAGTGTTCTACAGTGCTTAGTTCTTTATGTAAGTGATTTTACTTAAGGCCAAGTACTTGAGACAGAATTGGTTAATAGCTGGGCAGAGAAATGTCCCATATAATGGTATTGTGTGTGTGTGTGCACTGTTTTGTGTCAAGTTGGTTGAAGAAGGTACTGTCATAGGAGTTACAGGCAACTAAGTATAGACACTAATTGCTTCTTGCCAATGCCTGCTCTTATGTTGTACGCCCATCTCTAGTAGGGCAAATATGTCAGTTCACAGATAAACTTGTGGATATCTACCCAATCATTAAGGATCATTTCAGAGGATATGTGTGCCAATCTTTTTTTTTTTTTTTATCATGCAAGGGCAATTTATTCCACAGATGGAGTGAATGCTGAGTAATAAACCTGTCCCTCCAGTAGGATTCATGTATGTGTCTGTGGAGACTTAAGTCTATAGTTCTGGCACTATTGATCTTGCAGACATTTAAGAGATCACGGAGGGTTGGATCCCTATTGACACACGGATTCAAGACTCTCCTGATGGTGATGGGGATGACACCCCCATGCTAAGAAAATCAAGTAATATGCCAGTACTTTTTGTTAATAGATAGGTGGATGTAGGCATCTTTGAAATCCAGTGGTACTATGAGTGTTTGGTGTGTATAGAGAGGCAAATTGCTTATTTTAACATTTGTTAACTGCATAAGTGGACTGGTCCAAGGACCTCTTTAGCATTAACCTTGGCAAATACAAAGTACAAAATTACTACATATTATGAAAGTGTACAAACAAAGCACATGGTCTGAAGTACAGAAAAGTATAACATTAAGCATTTACATTTGAATTTAAGTTTAACTTGTAAGGAACAGATTCTTTTGTGTTTTAGAATGAGTTGATGAAACTTGTGGTTTACTGAATCCATGCTTTTCTGTTTTTCCTCATATCTTTTGAAAACACTGACAGAAGAGGGTCTGAAGAGTATTATCAAAGGTTGCATTAAGGAGTTGGTGCTGTGTTTTTACATCTTCTGGCAGGGACTGTTTCCTTAGCTAACACTAGCCAGTCTTCTAGTTTTAGCACTCAAAACAGTTTCTGTTCCCGAGAGCTAGCCAGTCTTCTAGCTTTAGCACTCAAAACTGTTTATTTTCCCTTAAGTAGCCAGTCTTTAAGTCTTAGCATTCAGAACTGTTTCTTTGTGCTCAGCACTTGTCCAAATCTCGCTGCAAGCACTAAATAATCTACAAATTACTGCAGCACTCAACCTTCCTCACTAATCTAGAGGAAATCAGCTCCCAGTACTTAAATTAATAAGCACTAACCAGGCATGTCCCAAGGTCAGCTCCCGGTGTTTTCTCCTGTCCACCTGATGAATCTGGGCATCTTGGGGCAATGTAGCAATTGCCTCATGTACACTGACAACCCTCTCCTCCTGCCACCCAACACTACAACTTGTGACAGATGCACTTATATAGCCAAACTGGACTAGACAGTCAAAAGGAGAAGGTTAACACCACACCGCACTCAACACATAATCCATCAAAACCTGCACCTCCCAAACCCATACATAGTAACACAAAACACACACCTACATTCGCGGAGGTTCTCAATATAAATCTGCCTAAACAACAGAGGCCTCCAAAGCTGAAATACAAGTAACCACCACCACCCCCAACACTACCTGAATGACACATAGCTCATAAAGTCAGTGTGCCACTCAACCTCAGCCCATTAGGCAAAACAACGTACTCAGCACACTAGTCATTGATTAACTCTATAGTCAGGCACACTGACGTCCCTCTCACCAGGGTAAACAAGGAGAAAGTTACTGTCAGCTGCCTGTCAGGTGCCAGGAAACACCATATAACGCACGCACTCAGATCACTCAACAAGTACAAGTATGACTCTGCCATTGTCCATGTTGAAGTGAATTACCTGAGATGTACCTCCCTGGACTACATGAAAAGAGACATGGAGAAGCTCTCGGACCATGTGGACCAGGCAGGTATGACACTAGCCCTGAGTAGCATCCTGCCATCGCCCAGAATGATACCACAGTACAAGGACAAAATGATTGACTTCAACAATTGGCAAAACTTTTGGTGTCATTCCAAGGGGATCCAGTATCTGTCTGCTTGGGACGACATGATCAACAGGCCATGATGCTTTGCCAGAGATGGCCTGCACCTCTCACCGCTGGGTTCCAGATACTGGCTAAGGCTCTTGCCACCCCTGTAGTGCCTTTTTTAGGCAAGGCTCAAATGTCAAATGAACCACCATAGTAAATATAAACAACCGAAATCTAAGGGTAATGCTACTCAATACTAGAAGTCTAAGCCTCAAAATGCACACATTCAAGGCTCTCCTTAAGATGGAGAACATCGATATCTGTGCAGTGACAGAGACATGGTTTAAGGCTCCAGAGAGCACCACTGCATTACCATGCTACAATTCTTACCACACCTCTCGGCCACCTAACCTGGACTGAAATACTAAAGGAAGAGGCGTCTCCATATTCATAAAGGATAACCACACCTCCAGGCTAGTTGCTCAATATAATGCCTCCAAAATTATCCAAGTACAATTAACACAGAGCAACACTGCAATTTAGGTTGTAGCATGTTATAGATCCCCAGGATGCCCACTCCATGTTTCTCGATATACCGGATAATATTAAAGTACAGACCAATACCCTAATTTGAGGAGATTTCAACTACGCTTCCACCAACTGGAAAAACTACTCATGTACTAACTCATTTGCCCAGCGTTTTCTGGAATTCATCAATTCCATCATCCTGGACCAGCTTGTCCATACCCCTACCAGGGGTAGCAACATCCTGGACCTGGTCATTACCAATATGGGTAAGAGATGCTCCGCACCAGAGGTCAATTCCTCGCTGGTCAGGTCCAACCACAAGCTTATCACCCTAGACATTCATATCCCATTCCCCCCTCCCCATTAAGGAAACCACTGTAAAAAACTTCTCCAAAGCCAACTTCATGCTTCTTAAGTCAGAAGTGGCAAACTTCATTACATCCACACAGATGGAAAATAGTAGCACAACTGCTGAATCATATACAAATGTACTGTCTAAGCAGATACACGAGTGCATGGACCGTGCCATCCCCAACAGAACCAAGACGCTATCTTCCAGAAAAAGGAAGCCAATCTGGTGGTCCCCTGCCATAAACAAGCTATACAACAGAAGGAAGAAACTGTTGCAGAAAAGAGTAAAATCCTGTGATTGCAGGAACTCCCTGGTCAGCCTCAGCAAGAAGCTGAGATCCCTCATAAAATCCTCTAAAGCTAGTTTCGAAAATAAAATTGCCATGGATTCTAAAGACAACCACAAAGCCTTCTACAGCTATATCAAGAATCTCAATGGCAACACTCAGATCTGCTCTGAACTACAGCAAAATGGCACTACATTTACCGAACCAACTGATATTGCCAACATCCTGCCTGACAGGTTCAATGCTAACTTCATCCCCCCCACCCACCAAAGGGCCTATCCCCATACCAGATGATTGCAAAGCCCCTGAAATCATGGCCGCACAGGTAAAAACTGCACTCTCCAAAGCCAAGAACACAGCATCCATGGGAATGGACAACATCCCAGGCTGTGTTCTGCACGAACTACAGAACAAACTGGCACCGCACCTAAGTACCATGTTCAACCACAGCCTCACTTCTGGCTTTGTGCCTATAAAATGGCACTCAGCGGCAGTTATCCCACTCCCCAAGGGGGGTGCCACCATGGACCCTGAGAACTACTGCCCTATTAGCCTGATGAGCCTAGGTTTGCAAGTCCATGGAATGTATCATCCTAGAGCTTATAAACAAGGACATCGGTAACCTCCAAACTCTGGACCCCATTCAGTTTGGGTTTGTAAAAGGTAGATCATGCCTCCTAATCCTGATTGACTTCTTCAAAGCAGTCACTAGAGCCATATATGAGAGTAAGGTAGTGCACACAGCCTATCTTGATCTCGCCAAGGCTTTCGACACCATCCCCCACTCTGGTATTATAGATAAACTCACTGGACTTGGCATAACTCCCTATGTCACAAGATGGGTGGCCAACTGGCTCACTGACAGAACCCACACAGTGAAAGTAGCCGACTCCAAATCTGACTTCAGACCAGTGACAAGCAGAGTACCACAGGGTTCGGTCCTGGGTCCTCTCCTGTTCAGTATCTACTTCTCTGAATTCCAGGCTAATACAGCTGGTCTCTGACTAACAAAATTCACAGACGACTGCAAACAAGGAGCCATAATCGATTCACCTAAGGATGTTGACATTCTACAAAGAGGCCTCACCGAGACTGATGCTTGATGTCAAAGCCATGGCCTAAAACTCAATGCCAAGAAGCGCATTGTCATCCCCTTTGGAAAAAATGCCATACCCATGAACTACCGCATAGGTGGTAGCCTACTAAACACCGAAAGTGTGATAAGAGACCTTGGGACACAGGTGGATAGTAGACTCTCCTTTGATAACCACGTCACCACAGTAGTCAGGAAATCCTTCTACATGGCACACCTCATCACAAAGGGTTTCTCCACCAGAAAAAGAGAGGTCATCGTTCCTCTCTACTCATCTCTTATTAGACCCATCATAGAGTACAACACCGCGTTTGGCATGTACCTCACAAGACATCTGCAACAGTTGGAAAGGCCACAGAAATACCTCACTAAGAGGATTACTGGCCTCAAACAGATGTCATAGACTGACCATCTAAAAAAACTCCAGCTCTACACTGTCGCATATCGCCTTCTCTGAGGGGACCTCTGCCTAACGTACAAAGCCATGTCTAACCCAGACCTGATGGACATGCTACACTTAAAAAAAATCCCAATCTCTCTGAGTCACATACTCCAGGGACCTAAACCTTGTCACCACAATAAACAGAACATGCTGGAGGGATAGATTCCTGTCCCATAGACTTCTCTTGCTCTGGAACAGACTATCCATTCATGTCAAGCAAAGCTCCTCATTAGCCCTCTTTAAGAGAAATCTTGAGAATTGGATGAGAAACAGGAAATTCACCCTGGGGATCACTGCTGTGGCTCTGCTCAACAGGGGAACAGGAAAATAATTTTCTTGGTTGGCGAAATCCAGGGAACCTCATTTGGCTAGGCTTGTATAGGCCCTAGGACCGATAGCAGAGTACTTACCTATGAACCTATAACATAATCTAGTATCCCCTGATGACTGACCCTGTAAGCAACAGACATGAAAACTGCATCCATCAGCATCCTACATTTTAAGCCATGTTTTCCCATATGCAAAGCAATATGGACTTAGCTGACAATATACCCTCAAATGTTCATCCTGTACTCCCTTTACATCTACCCTATAGTTTCTTGAAGGCATAGTGCTGGTATTTTTAAATGAGGGTCTGGCAATTCAATGCTAAAGAAGCCAGGGCTGTGGAAGTATGTACTTTCTTCCCAAATCAGCTTTCCTTGTCATAGGGAGGAGTATTATATCCAGGAAAGTATTGCTTCTTTAGTAGTTTCCAGTATCAGAAGGTCCAAGCATCTTTCCTGAGATGCAGAGGCTTAAAAGATGGCCACTGGAAATGTTCCCCCATAACAGTAAGGCTATCTCCAAATGTCAAGCTCTCTAGGAGTAACAGGCCAGACTGCCCTAACTTGTTTGTGTTATATGCAAGGGAGGAAACGCATCTCTTATTTTTAGTCCAGTTTCTCACCTTTCTCGTCAAAGGAATCCAGGAGAGATTTCCTTTTTCCTTTAGTTGGAGGGAAATTCTATCATGGGGTTGTTCACAATCATGCTCATGCTATTCAAGAACTAAAGGATGCCTTGAGCCAACTTAGCCCTGTCCTTGGGGGAACTCTGTCTGAGCCTAGTGGACAAATAACCAACTGAGAGACAGCTGTCTAGGCTTGGCTAAAGGCTAGGCCTATGACGCCTGAGACTAAGAAGGGTAGGTGGCTGCCAGGAATTTGTAATCCAGGGTGGTGAATCTCTCTGGCTTTTGACTTTTTTGGGGCATGGATGTGATCAACAACAACCAATGGGAATTCAACCCCTTGAGTTTTTTTTTTAATAATTAAGCAGTTTTCCATACAGGCTGCTGAATCTGGGTTTCAGTCTGGTGGGATGTGTTAACCTCTGAAAGTGAAGAACTCCCACAGGCATCAGCTATAACAGGCATCAGATCCAAGGGCTGTTTTGAACATCTTCATGGGGCTGACAGTTTTGGATGTAAGAGCCTCAGATGAACTACCTAGGTAGAAACACCCCTTTGAGTTTTTTTCTTTAAGAAACTGTTAATGAAATCAAACCATAAAAATATTCTCAAAATGCAAAAAAGCAACCTGTAAGCTGCAACACTGCATTAATAGCAAAATCATTTGGATTATAAAACAAAGACACAGACAAGGCTTTTTATCTGCCTAGAGCATTTTGCTTGACATGCAACATGTTTCTACAAAACATGTAATTAACTGATATTAATCCTATTACAGGGCTGCAGTAGTATTTTGTTTAAAGTCTAAAACACAAGATAGCAAATAAACTTCTCTACTGGTTATCAACTGTTGCCAGGTAGATTCTCTGCTGTAAAATGCTTCAGTAACAGTTTCAGTGCCATCTAATAATGTCCTTATCACAGACTGTGTCTACCATACCCATCTTACTTGAACAAAAACATGCCTTTGGCACCTTGACTTCCTTATGTGGACAGCAATCTACCCAGCTATGTTTAACAGGTGGATGCAGTCTAAATTACAAACAGTTGCCTCAGGCAAGAACATAAAAATGTGTGCTCAAAAGTCATCAAACAGGACATTTCAGTAGAGGTAAAGGACAAAATCTTACCAAAAGAAGGCAGTAGCAGGCTTTCAAAAAGGTTGTGTCGCAGAAAGGATTTTAGTACAAATACGGAGGGCTGTCAGGAACTTTATACTACCTGTCTGGTTTCCTAGGCACAGGAGGATGGGATTCTGGGGCCAGAGTCAAACAAAAAGGGTTCTCCCAAAGCCTCCAGGATACTGGGAGGGGGGATAGCTATGGATATGGGAATTCCCATGTGCAGTAAAAGCTGTAATATTTTTATGTGATTCGGAAACTTCTTTTCCCCCTAATTAAAGTGTCACATAATTGTTGTAAATGGGATCATAAAAATAAAGTTTCTCTTGAGATGAATCTGAAGAAAAATATCATAGCTTCAGACTCAAAATAACTTTCTCAGAAGATGAGACATAAGAGCTTTAAAATGTCCCTGGGAAAAGTTAAACCACTTTTACTGTGGATCCTAAGGTGAAGGAGTAAGAGGAGGGGAAACAGGTCTATTGTCTTTCTTTCTTTCTTTTCTTTGGCATAGCCAAAGATGTAGTTGAGGTGGAGATGACCTTGGATGTACCTCCATGATGGTCCCTGGAATATCTCCAGGCTCCACAGAAAGAACCAGCCTTGGTCCTCTCTTAAAGGCCTTATCAGCTGTCTGAATGGTCAGAAGTGACATGCTGCCTACGCCTTGTCAGAATCTCCAGGGCATCTTGATAGCAGAAGCAGGCACAGACATTGAACAGTCTTATGGGCATAAAACACCTCAATGGAAATGTCAGACTATGACAGAGTGAAAGAAGTGGGGAACACTTGCACCTTCTTTCAGTGACTTATTTTTCTAGAGTGACAAGGGATGCCAGAGAAAGATGATTTCATTGCTATCATAGTGTGTGCCAGAGTGTGGATACATTTTCCAAATATAATTACAAGTCATTTATAACCAGGTCTGTAACTCAACCAAAGAGTACTTTATCTAAACATTAAAATAATATAACTGGAATATATTGATAGCCTTGCCTCCAGACATTGCTATTACATAATTTAGTGATGCATTCTTAAAAATTGCCCTGTACATTCCAAAAGAGTAAAATACAAAGGAACCGATTCTATAACATGACAAAGGTTGGAAAGAATGGCACATAAACAGAACATAAAAAGCACAACAACTATTTAGATACCTAAAGAACATTACAAAATACCATATTGAACATGATAAGCAAACCCATTATAACACCCTCCAAAACAGACAACAAAACAACTTAAACATTTTCTAGACATGCAGAAATTAGATTATTACACCCAGGCTAAAATTACCACGCTACCCTCACAACCAACACTACTACTGAGTCAATCCCCACTCAGTTTAACTCCAGCTTCATACAAACAATGGTGTCCCTCATTAACATTAATACCTCCACTACCCTCTCAGTACATGCCCTTTGTTCTATCTGCAACTAGTAGCATAGCTAGGGTAAGGCGAGATGGGCAAAAGGGGCAACTGCCCCAGGCACAATGTGTTTAGAGGAGTGATAAGCTGATCCAGATCTCTCTTTAATACAATACTGATTTTCAAAAGTCGGTACTGCGTTTGTATCAAAACTCAAAACTGAACACTGTAGCCCTCATTATATGTTAGCTGAACTGTAGCTTGCTACTGTTTAAAAGAATTTATTTATTTTAACTAAAACCTAAGCGCCATATGAGCCCTCCATGCAGGCAGGATATAAACTGTAGAAGAAGTCTTTTTTTAATAAAAAAATTTGGGGAGGAGAGTTGGGGGCAGGGCACAGAAACAAGACCTGAATGACTAGGGCAGAGGTTGTGTGCAAGCAGTACTTAATTTCAGCTCAGTTTCTACATCCACTATCAAAAGGTTCATACTTAATCTAAAGCCAACCACCCTAGCTGCTGTCCATTTCACATATGGTTACTTAAAAATGGCTGCTGACACTTTTGCTTATCTTGTCTCTATAGTAATAAATAGATCTTTATCTGCAAATTGTGTCCAATCCATCTGAAAAAAAAACATACCTCAATATAAAGCCATCAAAATAACATAAATTTAACTCTAGACCTACTGCAATCCTCTCCCCTAATCAAAAATACTTGAAAAATGCATTCACACACTCATCTTATAAAACACCTAAATTCAAAAAACCTCTTTGAAACGCAGTGTGGCTTTAAACCCCATCAAACAACCACCGCTCTCTGCTGTCCAACATTTGCCAGTACTGTAAACCAGCATAGGAACAATAATTAATTAGAGTCAACCATGTTCCTAGACTTATCCAAAGCTTTCGACTCTGTAGCAAACCAACAACTGCTTACTGAACTCTCTTCGGAGGTCTCTCCTAAAAAAAAAAAAAACAAACAAAACAGAAACTAGACTCCCTTTGCAGGGTCAAACCTTTCTTTCTGACACAGCAAGTAAAACTCTCACCTCAACCTATTTAAATATTTAAATCCATCTCTCATATGCCTCACCCGTCCTTACAATCATAACTGCTACACTTAAATCCAAGCTAGTCTCTTGTTACAAGGTTGCTAAATTTGATAACAATATTCCACTCAGCAATGAACACTCTCATCCACTTAATGCTTATGAAGCTGTATATTATCCAGAAAAATGCCCTGCACTAAAAAATATACTTCTGCCTTATTCTCCAACAAGAGGCCTGTGTTCTGCAGCAAAATGTCTATTAAATACTAGTAAGTCAAATAACTCATCAGAGGACTAGTTATATTTCTGTTATGCTTCCAAATTATGGAACACTAACCTTACACAAATAAAAAATGACTGAAAAACTACCAAACTATAAAATGGAGCTCAAACAATACCTAAGCAAATCTGGAACATGTTCTTACTCATCACCAGTTTAGGACTTCAACCATAATGTCAAAGGTTCCAATTTACTTACCTAAAGTCCTCTTACCTCCTTGTCTGAAACAAGACATCCCTCTCTACACACCTATTAAATAATGCTCTTCTCTTTTTCTTTCTGCAGCCGCCTCCCTACTTTTTCTCCCCTTCCTTTCTTTCCCATACTTATAAAACCAAGTTAAAACCATCCAAAGAGCTCACTGACTGAAAACCTTCTACCAGCAGGCAGACTTTCTTCTCAAAGCTAACATGTCCAGTAGTCAAACGTTTCTCCCTTTATAACCTTTTACTATAACAGTACAACTCGCTCTCCTACTAGTATCTAACATTACTATCTTGTTACACCTTACCTATATATCTACTTCAACATTTCTACTATCTCTTTCTTTTGACTACAATACCTCTAAAACAATTTATTAACTTCACTATACAATCTCACTCAACCATTTTCTCATATACAGTTTTTCTTTCTATTATAACAATGTATTTTTCTTCAAAGAATATATCACTCTATCAAACTGTATAGGCACCATCCGTACCAAATTGTATATAGTCATATTATCACAACCCGTAAACCTAAATATTATTGACTATATATATATATCTGTGCTGAAAACAATGTTCAATAAACCCATCAGTGTAATATAACAGTTTTCCTCTTCAGGCCTCTGCTAGAAATGGGTTCTGCCCAGTCAGACCTTCCAGGTCCAAGACAAATAAATTAATTTTAAGGGAGAATGCCTTCCAATTGTTTGATACAAAAAAAGATTGTACACTCTCTAAAATTATGTTCTAGTCACAAACAAAAAAAGGCATTTAATATACTTAACCTTAAGAGATATGCTGAATGAATTCACATTTCCCTCTCTTGGATGACGAGAGAATTTTTAACAAAGGAAAAAAATCCACAATTCAGTCTTGCTTCACAGACAGTCAGCATAAAGTTCTGACAATTCACACCCAAATGTCTCATAAGTATCAACACATAGTGCCATGCATTGGGCTTAGGTCAGATGTATGGCACAAGAGGAAAGTGCCTAAGTTTTTGTAGACTGGCGGGACATATGGTACCTTGGCAGAATAAGTCTACCAAGTTAGGATTATTGCAACAGTAATTAAATGATGAACAAATGAAATACTGGAGTGACCAGAGGTGAGGTTTGAACCCCAGATTTTGAGACTCTGAAGCAGAAAGTTTATGTTTAATACAACATGCTGTCTTTTATAAAAAGCTGACAGTAATATACTAGTGTCTGGTTTGTGAACTGACAGAAACAGGAATTCAGTATGAAAAGAAAACTAATTTATGTTCTTGGGGATGAAGCCACTATATGCAGTAAAACTACATGACCTTAACCACTGGGGGGGGGGGGGCATATTTTGTTGCTTACCAAGACTAAGATTTCCAACAAGGGGAGTAAGTACCAATGCTAATTACTTTTCTTTTGCATGGTCCACAGATCAGACACAAAATCAGGGTCCACCAAACAGACCTGATAAGGCCCAGAATTATCCATGAAAACATCAGTAGGCTCATACATATGAATAGACCCCCTCAAAAAGAATTATGAAGAGGAAGATGAGGATTTTCTGGGTCCCAAAAGTCATCCTCCCTTTCACTGGTAATACAGGTAGCCAAAAGGAGGGCCCCAGTACTAGTCTCTAGACAGTGCAAATAGCACACTCAATGCCTGCACTTCTGAGAAATAAGGACATGATGCAGCCAAAAGGATCAGCACTGGCTCTGCACAAGAGTTGTGTACTACTACTTGTCCCAGCAGCAGCTTTCCACCTGCAGGGAAAATGGAGTCAAGTGTTTACCAGCACCCAAGTCAAACTAGCTTCATGGAAAAAAACTTTTCTGGACTACACAAGGAAGTATGCCAAACACAGGGAAACCCAGCACCTTCAAAATCACAACTGGTTAACTCTGTGGCAGCAAAGGAACCTGTGATGAAGAATGGCATTAGCATCTGCACATGTGAGAAATTTAAGGAGATAGTAAGACCACAAAGAGAGCCCCCACAATGATGAGCCTGAACACAAATACAGGACTGCAGACCTTTGGAGACAGAACCAAGCTGACTGAGTAGACATCACACATTATAGCCAGCTAAATTCTAAATGAACTGGGACAAGTTAGCACCACCTATACAGATGATACAACACTGGTACAAGTGCAGAGATGGGGGGGGGGGGTGGCAAGAGAAGACCAGCTTATCACAACCACCACTGGGAATGGGTGTAGTACTAATGGCTCTAAAAGCAATAGAATGTGGATGTGTCAGGGAAGTGGGGCAATATCAACTGCACAACAAAAAATGCATTCTTCACACATAAGCAAGCAACACGCATGCTTTGAAGGACCTGAACATTTTCTACACAATAAGGAAAGACATTTATGAATTTGACACCAGCTGGACAACTACGGGTTATTAAAGACAGGATGTAACAACAACAACAATAATAATAATGAAAATACTGACAACAGCTGATGATCCAGGTACATGTAAGATTTTTTTCTCTCTTCCATTCTGCTTCAAGGAAGAGGAAATTATATGTGGGCTTTACCTACATTTCTATCTCCACTGGCATTTCTGTTTGCAGAATTTTTTTCAGTGCCCTTTCTTATTTTGGTAATGTCTCTAAACTAAAAAAAATTGAAATGCTTTCTTGTTGGGTTTGTTTCGTAAACACAATAAATAGTGCATGCGCTAATCAGCAGGTGCAACCTGTTTAACAAAGACACATTCACAAGGGTCTATATTAGATCAGCGAAACAGCAATACAGTGAATGCCATTTCGACGACACATATAGACCAAAATCCCACAACAGCGAAATCCCAGGTCAACCAACAAAACACAACACACCACTTAATACACTGCAAAGTGGGGGGCTGAGTGTAATATTGTTAGCTGTGCCCCCCACACCCCCCTAACTAAATATACAAACTCTGGGATCGCACTGAAGTGGGGTAAAGGGCAATGTCACTGCTCAAATCAAGCAATTTTTTTCCCTGGGAAAAAATTACTGACCTGAGCCTTCGCTGTTGTGGGATTTCAGTCTATATGTGTCGGCAAAATGACATTCTCTGTGATGTCATTTTGCTGATGTAATATAGACCCCCATTCACAAGACAGGGAAGCCATGGTACAGGGAAAAAAATGCTAAAAACACCAAGGGAACTTACAGGTTGTAGACTAATGCCAAAAAAACAGACATATCCAGTTCTACAGTACTGGGAAAGAACACAAATGGAAAGAATGTGTCTCAAGTTTTACAGTGATGTCTACCATGACCAACTAGGCATTAATCAAAAGTTTAGTAATGAAGTTGCTGAGTGGTACAGTGATGGAAGTTATACACATAATACCATTGCTGCAGGAAGCACAGCTGTGTAAGAACTTCGCATAACAGAGGTTTGAATAAATCACTGCTGCAGTAGTTCCTATCACTGTGACTTCAGCCATATAAGGCCTGAAGTCTAGCCTGACTCTCAGCTCAGCAACCTTTCCCCCTCCAGGTCAGATTGAGGTCTTCATGTTTGGATGTCAGGTTGTTCCTTGTATAAATGTGGCATCCACCTATGTTTTTCTTTAAAGAGTTTTCTTTTCCATAATGTCTGCAGAACATACTCCCTTGCTATACCCTAAGCAAGGTCTAAGGACCCTATCCAAATAAAAACACACTTGTACATTCTGTGGGATCAAAGACTTTGAGAAAGTGGGTTCATCAAGGCTACCAGAACTGAGAAGACCTGACATCTTTAGAGAGGGGGAAATAAATAGGGACAGGGTACCCCAAACCCAGGCCTGGATATCTAAGAAGACAAGAGAAGGTGGAAGGAAAAAAAGTTTTGCGGTGAACTACATCTAATTTTAGTATAATAGCATGTTCTTGCACCATTGTACCATGTTCTTCATATTGGGCACTGTTTCCTTTCTAAAGGAACATTTCCCATTGCTTAGAAGGATATAGAACTATACAGATTGGTAGGGTTTTGGCTGCAACAAGCCCTGTAGAATTGTAGCTGTAAATCCATTTCTATCCCTGGAAGCAGCAGTGCATGGATACCATGCAACTGATGAATAGGTAACCATTTCAAGAACAGTCTGTGTATGCACTCACCCCTTCAGGAACCCTACATCAGCTGCTGTATCCTTGTGCTGTAGATTCTCACAGTCCTTTCCAACTTTCTTCCATGTTAATAGTTACAAAAAATGCAATGAGACTTCCACTTTGAAAACAAATGTTTGGAAACTAGTTTTCGCTCCTTTCTGGGTGCATAATCACCTTTTGTGCAGAAGTCTGTAGGTTCTATTCTTATACCACATAGACCAATAGCTGGCATAAGGAGGTGGTTGCACTCATGAGTG
Source organism: Protopterus annectens (assembly GCF_019279795.1). Taxonomy (NCBI): domain Eukaryota; kingdom Metazoa; phylum Chordata; order Ceratodontiformes; family Protopteridae; genus Protopterus; species Protopterus annectens. Next base: position 268,213,655 of record NC_056739.1, read on the forward strand.
CACCATCCTTCGGAAGAGACATTAAACCAAGGCCACATGTGCTTGAATTGGTGGTACCATAGCAGGATGTTAAAGATCCCGTGACAAAGGTAAATACTGCCAGCCTATCTGGAATTTTGTAAATGATTATATGTCAGTTGTGAACGTCAGCATAATTCATATGCTTGTGTTACAACTTTATTAAAACTGCATGTTATGTGTATATCAAACTGTTGGTACAGAAGCATGTGTTGAATAGGGTTTATACAGTACTGAGCTTAAAAGATGTATCCACAGTTTACCCTAGTGGAAAAGAACTGTTGTAACTGTTTAGGTGTATATACTTTAACAACTACAACACAAGAAGTTAACTTCAGAAGAATAGCTGAAAACTTAAATTACTTTATAACAACGTAATAAAAGGATGCAATCTTTCAGTTTCAATCAACAGGAGACAGGGTGTCTTATACTAGAGGACTCTCTGTGTTGCCCTGAAAGAGAGATAGTTACTAGGCTTAAGATGGAGAAGTGTTTTATTGTTTTAGGACTTCCAGGATCTGTAAACATCTGAGGAAAAACCTTTGATTATGTATTTTTACATAGATGCTAAATGCTACCTCAATGGTTGTTTTTGAGCCTGGGAACTGAAGTCAAATGACAAGAAATGATGTAATTCTGCAAGTATCCCAGCAGTAATATTTGGAATAGTAATTTAAGAAATCTCTGAAAAAAGACACATTGCATTTTGTATTTTGTCTTTGACTAGGCAGCATCAGCTGGGAAAACCCAGTCGCCACATCTGTCTTGCCTGGCTCTGTAATTAAGTTATCTAGGGTACAGCAATTTCTTAGATTCAGACAAGAATATCGTGAATTATAGCTTAGATGTTTTCTTTATCTGAGACTGTCCTGCAATGTGGTTTTAAATATTTCCTGTGATTTGGAACTCTGAAATGACTCTGATTGTTTACGGAGTATTTTCTTGTTCTTTTATTATTTATTATTAAATATATTTAAACCTTTCAATTGTGGCTGGTCTGTCTAGAGATATTTAAACTCAGAGTACTTACATATCTATTTGGTGACACTGTGCAGGTCACTCCTAATAGCCTTGTTCTTGGTCAGACTACCATTTGGATCAATAGTAACATTACACAGTAAGATTGAACACCATTTGCTAAAGGCCGTAAAGTAGCTGATAAGAAGTGGCTGGTGGCAGTGAAAACTACCTTATAGTCTGGACTGAAGGGGGCACAGCTAGTAAACCCATGCCAGCCTTTCCCAGGTGTGTGTGTGTGTGTGTGTATCTGCTACTTCGGCAGGGACATGAAGCACTTGTTAGACAATGAGGGTCCTGGAGTTCTTGGCTTGGCCACTCAGCGGAGATCTCTGTGCCAGTAGGGAGTCTAACTTGGGGATCTGGAGAAAGAGGGAGAAACCAGCACCAGACTGACTGTGGTCTCTGTGTGCTCTTTAGGGAAACCACTTTACTGTGTGTGTACTTGTCATCCTCCCAGTGTGTACATCCCTCGCTGTTGCCAATACTGGGCCAGTGCTGGGGCATCACAGTACCTATTGAAAAGTGTAGGAGTCCTTTAGTTATATACAAAAAAAACTCTTATTTAGAAAATATTTACATATGTAAAAATATAAAGATATACAAACCTGTTTACATATATTCATAATTTCCTTTACAATCATACAAAATTGTCATCCCTATTAGACCCCAACTCCTTTTTCTATAACCACCACCTGATTTAACTTAATTTTGTCGCTAAACTCCATTTACCATTAAACATAATTTCATTTATTCTTTCATTCAATATAACCCATATAACATACAACTTTTTATCTATTCTTTTTAACATATTCTTTACTTCTATTCTTATAATATCCATATTTAATCAAATCCATGTTTATTTTATCCACTTTTTTTACATCTTCGAAAAAAATCTTTATATAGTTTTCCTCATAACTTTTTTTTACCCTTTTACATTTTAAAAATGCATGTTCCTTAGTTTCCTCTTATCGACAATGTAAACAAATTCTATCACTTTTCTTTTTATATGGAAAATTTCCTTTTATTGGCAATTTCTCTATTACCAATCTCCACAAAAATCTTGACATTTTGCTTTCTGATTACACCATTTTCTTTTTATGTTTATATCTTTAATTTTTTCATCTTTTGCCACGGTTTACATAGTAATGTTTTATCATTACATTTTTATATCGATTTTTATTTTCCACAAAAAATATTTTTTCTTGGTAATATTTATTCATTTATGCACTCTTTTTCTCTTTTTACACTACCCCAAATGTATCATATGTGTATTTATACAATTTTACTACTAGCCTCTCATCTTTTTCATTTTATCCACTTAAACACTTTGTACAAATTTAATGACGCAGCATATACCACTGGGGTTAATTAACCATAAACCTCCTCCTTCTTTATTTACATGCAATACTCCTATTTTTACTAGGTTTAATCAAGAACCCCATATGAATAAAAAAGAAATTACCTGCAATAATTCCTTTTCAAATACTGTTGGCAACATAAATACACTTACTAAGTATATTTTATTTTACATTTGTTTACTGGGAAAGTTCAACTAGATGAAACTCATTTTCAGCAGAGGCCCAGGGAGAAAAGCACCACATACAAGACAATGTAAGGAGGACATATAAAGGTTACATATACATATGTTAAGGTGGGTATGCAGTATGTAGCATGACAAGACATAAAATGCATACAATTAAATGACATAAGTTGCCAATTCATACAGTTAGATATAAATAATACATATCATTAATCACTCTTCCCTATTACATTAGAGAGTCAATTATTCAAACTAATTGTGACCTAGGGTAGTTCAGATAATCAAACTGTTCAGATAATCAAACATATAATTGAACCAGATAAAAAAACTTCTAATATCTTGATTTTTTCTGCACAAAAAAATACACTTTTCAACCATGCAGTAATTCCAGTGGACAATAAAGAATATTTTTCAAGCATGAGTTGGCTACAAGCTCAAATAACATGCTCAAGTGAGTATGTATAATGCTTACATATTCAGACTTTATGATTTTTCCTACCCAAAAACTTTGGAAGGCTGGTTCTGATAATTGATGTTTCAGATAATCGAGGTTTGGATAATCGACTCTCTACTGTATAACAATAAGTACAAGTTTAACAATGGGATTTTTCCCATCATAACCAAATTTATCAAATAAGCCTTTTTCTGAATGATAATTTATATGTTCTCCAGAAAAGACAGATTTGTTCTATTTCTACTATTGTTGCTTTCCATTGAATTCTACTTAGATCTTTACTCCCAAATGTTATACCTAACACAGACATTTCATTCATTGTAAAATATATAACCCCTGTCTTTACTACATCACCTAAACCTTTATTTTCTGTTTATTTAAAACCATCCGTATCATCTCTAAACCCTCATTTGTACAAATTATTACTTATTTTATCCAAATTTGTTTTTTTTTTTTTTTTTTGCAATTATGTCATCTGCATGTTAACAGATCTGGAATTCTTAAACTTTCAGGTGTTACAGACCTGCCTCCTTCATTTGTAATTTATTTCACATGCTATTACATCACATTCATAACTAATACAAACAGTATACAACCAGTTGGACATCCCTGTCTTATACCATTCTTCATATGTACCTATTGGCTAAACCAGCCAGTTACAAGTATTTTTATTTTATTATTGCCATACGCTGACATACATAATTTCCTAACTTTCTGACTTATATTATAGTCTTTTTTATTACCGATAAGATTTCATGTCCAGTTGTGTCACATGCCTTATTAAAGTCTCCCAACCATGATTTTTGCTTCTTCTTTTCTGTTCATAATATCATCCACAATTTATCTGTCATTAATAATTCTTGAAAACCCTTCTCTCTTTATACTATCTTCCATATTATTTTCCATTTTAGTTTCAAATCTCTTTTGTATCATTTTTAAGAGCTTATAATCATTATATCAGTCTCCAGTTTGTCTTCTACCTTCCACATGAATTTAAGTATTCCTATACACAATTTTTATACATAAAATCTTCATTTAACCATTCATTCAAAATGTTTAAAAATATTTTTTGCCAATCCCTTAAATTTTTATACATTTCATACCATATTCCATCTGGTCCTGCAGCTGACTCTATATTTACATGTCCTAATACTTTATATAGCTCATTTACAGAAATCTCATTTTCTAGCTCGGTATTCTCTTTTTCTGTTTTACTTTCAATGTTTTTCATTACCTTCTTTTTCTTTAAACATTTCTTGTACATATTGCACGACACTATTCATAATCTTTTCCTGAGTTCTATTTCTCTCATTACATTACCATCTTCCTTTACTAACCTGCTTAAGTAACTAAATACTTTATTTTTCCCTGTAAAAATATCTATGCTTATATGACAATTTTTTCTTGATTTCTGTCATATAATTCTTTTTCTTTGTCAAAGTACTTCCTGTCACTATGTACTAAATGTTCTAATGCATTGTTACATGTTCTTTGATATTTTTCTCTCTCTACTTTTCTCACAGCATATTGATGTTTTCCTTAACCATCCATCATTCAGACCAATTTTAATAAAATGTTCTCATAGTAATATGAGCTTTTTATGCTGTCTCATTTATCCTTTTTATTCTTCTGCCTATTTTTATGCACTCCTTCCTTTATCTCTAGTCATATTGCAAGATAATCAGGAAATCCTGTTTCAATCGCATTCCCTTATCCTATAACTAAACCTTCTGATAGTATAAAATAATCTCCTTCGGTTCTAAACATACCCCTCTTGTAAGTCCATGAATTTTTGTCCCAAAGTGTTAATGTACCAGATCTTATAACTAACATTTTTCTTATATCATTTCCTTTCTTTTCATGCTTGCCTCTTAAAACTCAACTAAAGTATCCTGCTATTATAATATTCATATTTATCACTACATATAGTCTAAAATCTGATGAAATAAGCTTTCCACTTTCTTTACTATTAGTCTAAGCATATAATGTTATAATTCTATATACTTGCTCTTTCTATTTTAAATCTACAATGGTTAATCTTGTCATTTTTGCTAAAGTTACATCTAATATCTTTACTGTATTTCTACAGAGTATAGCAATTCCAGAACATCTCTCATTTCCCAAATTCCAGATCATCTTTCCTCCCCATAGTTTCTCTGTTTGTAATCTTTCATCATTTGTTAAAAATCTTGAGTCTAATATAATTACATCCACATAACATGATTTACGCCCCTCCAAAATCCCTAATCTTCTTACTATATTCTTAATACTATTCACATTTACAAAAAGTACTCTAAAATGTTCATTTTTCCCTTTTTCTTAGATCCAGAATTTTATAAATTCATAGCCAGTTACTAGGCTAGCTTTCTTAATAGCCAATTCTAAGCCTATCCAATTTACCTTCCAAAGTTGAGAACTAAACACTGCACCTTGTGTCTGAGAGTAAAACATCTTAACCATTATACAAACCCCCTGTAATTAGCTGTATATATTATTTTTGATCCATACCCTTTTTTTTCTTTTGTACTTACCCCTTTAAAATTTATTTTTCTGTCTTTTACCAATGGATTTTTGCTACCTCACAATTTGTCATCACTTATTTCAGAACCTTCTTATATATACTTGTCATTATTTTTTTCTCATCTAATTTTTCTTCTATTTCTACTACTACTAAAATTTCTTCTGTTTGGTAATTTCTTCTCTGTTTTTCTAATCCATCCATAAATGTAGAATTTTTATTACATTTATATTTCAATTCAGATATTTTTGCATCATAGGTTCATACTAGGCTATCTGCCCAGGGGCATTTATAAGCCTAGCCCATAGTTATGTGGCTTACGCCACCCCTTTAGTTTGAAGAAAACTATGCCTATTATTTTGCTGTGCCTCTGTCAAGCAGTGACACTGAAGTAATCCCTGGGGTATATCTGCAATCTCCCATCCATTGGTCAAGATTCCTCTTGAACAAGGCCAGAGAGGTGCTCTGCCTCACATGTACCGGGATTTTGTTCCACAGCATAGGGAGTCTCTGGGTGAGGAATCTGTCCCTCCAGCACGTTCTATTTATAACCGTGTCTAGGTTTAAGTCTCCCACCCTTGTGGTTCTGAGGGATCTAGATTTTACATGGCCTTGTATGTCAGGCACAGGTCACCTCTGAGCAAGCAGTATGCGACTGAATAGAGCTGGAGTTCTTTCAGTCGGGCAGCATAAGACATATTTTTGAGACCCTTTATCCTTTTGGTGAGGAACTTTTGGGGTCTTTCCAGCTGCTGCAGGTGTCGGGTCAGATACATTCCAAATGGGGCATTGTACTCAATCATTGGTCTAATGAGTGATGAGTACAGGGGGACGATGAGCTCCCTTGATCTAGATGTGAATCCCTTCATGATCAGGTGGGCAATGTAGAAGGTCTTCCTAACTACTTTAGCAAAGTGAGTGTCAAACGAAAGGTTACTGTCAACCTGGGTCCCCAGATCCCTGATAACTTCTTCTGTGCTCAGTGGATTGCCACCTATATGGTAGCTAGGGGTAACCTTGTTTTTCCCGAAGGGTATGACTATGTATTTCTTGGCGTTTAACTTTAGGCCATGGCTCTGGCACCAGTTATCCATTTCTGTGAGGCCCTTCTAAAGGATATCTGTGTCAGATGTGTTTTCGACTATGGCGCCCAGTTTGATGTCACATTTCCCCACAAATATAACTTTTTTGTCACAGTTACTTATCAAATGTCATTCATTTCCACAAAAAAGAACATCTTTTGAGTTGTCCCCAGTATTTTATGACACCCCTATCATGCTTGGTATATGTATTCTTTTTCTCTTCTTTAACACAATATTACAACCCGAGCCATCAGTCCATAAACCCATTTTGACAAACTTTTGCAATGTCCAGTACTTCTTTACATACAGTTTTCAACTGTTCTTTCAAAGTCTCTCTTTCTACTTCTGTTCAAAATTGTATATGAACTTTCTTGTTTCCCTGTTAAATTATTCTATCACAAAGATTCCTTGGGTTCTTTTTTTTTTTTTCATATTCTTCAAGAAAAATTTTCATTTTAAAACAGTCTCAAATATAATGTCACAAAATGTTTCTTTGTTCATATAAATAAATGCACTTATCAAATGTGCTTTCACACCTAAAGGAGCTATTAAACTGTCCAACATTTCATACCTGCCCATTTCTTTGTCTTTTTAACTTAGAATCCTTAACACATACTTTTGTTTTTCATTTTCTTCTGCTCCACTTTTGCCTTTTACTTTCTTAGCATGTGTTTTCTTTCTTGTCTCGCCACTATTCTTCAGGATTGTCTCTGCATCTTCCTTTTGTATTTTCTCCATAATGTCACCCAAACAAACATATTTATTTTCTGGCTCACTCTGCACCACCATTTCTTTAAGGAAATCATCTCACAACCCTCCTGACTGGAGGGTTGTAATTATACAGCCACCACTTACTGACTCATCTCCATCAAACAGATTTCTTTGAAACATTTCTCCAGAATCCAGCAAACATTCTCCTGTGTCAGTATTTGCCATCTCCTCCATTTCTTGCACCATTCCATTATCTTTCTACCTCCCGGTTTCTCCCAGCTGCCTCTGTAGGCAGAAACAGGATCTCGTCCTCCAAAACTGGTTCCACTCACAACATTGAGTAGAAGTAGTTCCCCAATGCCCTAGTAAAATTTCCCCTAGTAGTATAAATGCCACTTTGGGCCTCCCCTGGAAAGAGGCCACTAGCCTATTGGCAGTAACCTGGTAAACAAAGGATAAATAAAATAAACAAAAAGGGCTCTCGGTACATGAGAGCCCATAGCTTTAAAATCCTCTTAGCAGAGATGTTGGTTAGAAGTAATGTTATTTTCCACATTAGATAGTTGAAGGGACTGAGGCTGTAATCTCAACAGTGGGCCGTGTTAATAAAAGAAAAAAAAAAAACATATCAAGACTACTTTCTTGTTGGGCTCCTGGTGGAACCAGATGATGTACTCCCTTCAGAAAGTGCTTTAAAGGGTCTAGGGATGTTGGGGACACAGGTTTCTCTTAGCATGCAAATAGTTGAAAGAGGCAATTTTATAGAGGCATATACCAAGGTCTAAATTGAACAAACCACTTATGTATTGCTGAATCACAAACAATGCTCTGTAAGAGTCATGATCCTTCCTGTGCCACAACTGGCAAATCCTCTCCAACTTAGCCAAGCAGGATTTTCTTGTGACAGGCTTCCTAGCCTCTTTGAAGTAATGACAGCATTTCTGCAAAGAACCATCTGTAGGGCAAGAAGTTAAGTCATCCAGGCAGTAAGCTGCAGTAAATTTAGGTTGAATTCTGAACTAGGAAATGCATCTGTAAATCCAATAGTGCAAGGTTTCATCCTAGAAAACTGTGTGAAAAGGGAGAACTGATGCTGTCTGGGGGAAGAGGAGTGCTATTAAGAACATCCTTATCCTCCCCATTCGTATTTCAGATCATCCTGAGAAAAGGGGGATTACAATGAATGCCTACAGAAAGAAATCTGACCACTTGAAGAAGGCATCTACTGTCCAAGCTTCTTTGTGTGGTGCTCTGGAGAAGAGCTTCCTGAACTGCTTGTTCCTCAAAGAAGCAAACAGGTCTACTTCTAGGACCATACACCATTCATAGGGATCTGTAGCTAATGTGCTTAGCTTGTCTGCCACTACATTCAAATAGGATGGGATGCAATCTGCCCTTAGGGTCATCAGGGTCTGAAGAGCTATCATGAAAGCAGTCTTGGTAAGCTTGCTCAAGATTCAAGAATAGACCTGGCATTTACTGATGTACCATATCACAGAAGTGTTGTGCAATTTCACAAACAAAATAACTTTCTTAAAGATAAGCTTGAAGGCTCAGAGAACCTAAATCAGGGCCCTTAATTCATTTACATGTAAATGTTTTATTCCTGGAGTTCCACGAAATACCCTTACACTTTGTGGTGATTCCAGTTAATATCCGACATAACTACAGTTACTGCCAGACTGTAAGGCTGTTTAAAAAGCACATCTCTCTCTTCAGTCTGATGGCTGGACCATCACACTAGCTCTTTGAAAATAGAGGGTAGCACAGAGATAGTTCCCTTCAAGGCATGTGAATGCTGACTTAAAAAAAATTCCAGTGGTACCCAAAAGTTATATCATCATCTGTCTGGACAGGGGGGCCATCAGAACTGTGGATGTCAAAAATTCCAGTGCCTTCTTGGGACTGTTTTAAGCTTGGAAGCTTGAAAACAAAGCATTTGGACTACATTTAGCATCCAGGGAAGTGCATTTAAACTACAGTTACAATACTGCACTTATTTTACCATTTAAATCAATTGTGTGTACTGTGTTTGCTCTTTATCTAAAGTTAAAGATATTAATTTAAGGTATTTTTAGAGTCTACATTGCTTTTTGGTTTCTGTGCTGGGTCTTGGTGTTCTGATATGGCCTTCATTTTATTGTATTTTACTAGCTCTGTTCTGAATTTGTTCCCTACCCATACACCATATTTCTGTTGTACCTTTTTTATTTATAAAATGTAGCACCCCTACAGTGTCATCCTCCTTGGTAAGATCTGACCATAAAGCAATCACTTTCGAAGTCACCATTTCCCTTGACCCCTGCCTCAACTTGTCAGGTTCAAACAAAAAATCTTTTCCAAAGCTGACTACAGTCTCCTGAGAGCAGGTATAAGCAGCTTCACAGCCACCATCCCTTCAGATGGAACTAGCACTAATGTCCGAGCTGACACCAAAAAACTATATGAGCACCTACACAGTTGTATGGACTCAGCAATACCTGACAGGTCCAAATCATCTTCAAGGAAGAGTAAACCTGTCTGGTGGACAGCAGCAATAAACAAACTCTATAATAAAAGGAAAAAAAGTTGTTGTCCAGTACCAAGATGGAGCAGGTGCCAAGAGGAGTCCAAATTGGCCACATCCACTAAGGGAATCACAAGGCCTTCTTCACATATGTCTGCAATCTCAAAGGTAACACTCAAATCTGCTCTGAGCTGGTGGGCAATAACACCACATACACAAACACCGTACACATAGCCAACCTGCTAGCAGACAGGTTCAGTGAAAACTTCACCCACCTATTCCCCCTCATTAGTGAAACAGGACACCCCCAGCACCTGCCCCCCTCCCCTCATCACCAGGCAGCAGGTCTTTAATACCCTTTCAAAGGCAAAAAATACAGTCTCCATGGGACCCAACAACATCCCTGACTGTATCCTACATGAACTCAGGCATGAGCTCTCAGCACCATTGGGCACCCTATTCAACCAAAGCCTGAGCACTGGCTTCATCCCAGCCAAATGGAGGACAGCCACTGTTATCCTTCGACACAAAGGTGGAGCATCCACTGACCCAGGCAATTATAGACCCATCAGCCTAACTAAGGTGATCTGCAGGGCCGTGGAATGCATTACCATGGACCTTATAAACAAGGACATTGGCAACCTCCAAATACTTGACCCCACACAATTTGGTTTTCTCAAAGGGAGATCATGCCTGTTAAACTTGGTTGACTTCTTTGAAACTGTCACCAAAGCCATAGATGAGGGGAAGGCAGTGCATAATGCCTACCTTGAACTAGCCAAAGCCTTCAACACTATTCCCCACTTGGGCATAATAGATAAACCCTCCCAGCCAGGCATCAACCCATATGTTACCAGATGGGTAGCTAACTGGCTCACTGATAGAACCTAGTCAAAATAGGGAATGCCATCTCTAGTAGTAGACCTGTAATGAACAATGTACCCCAAGGATTGATCTTGGGGCCTCTATTGTTTGGGACATACTTTTCTGAGGTGCAAGCCAAAACCACTGGTCTGTGGCTGACCAAGTTTGCAGATGACTGCAAGCTGGGTGCTGTCTTAAATTCTCCTAGTGATGTGAACATCCTCCAAGAGGGCCTTACCCAGACTAATGACTGGTGCCAGAAGAATGGCCTCAAACTGAATGCTAAGAAATGCATCATTATCCCTTTTGGGGAAAATGGCATTCCCCACTAATTATCAAGTTAATAACAATGTACTAAGCATGCAATCAGTTGTGAGGGACCACACAGGTTGATAGCATTCTGACATTTGACCACCACATTGCCTCTGTTGTGCAGAAGGATTTCTACATGGCTCACCTCATAAGTAAGGGTATTTCATCCAGAAACAAGGATGTCATAATATCCCTGTACTCCTCCCTTAACAGAACAATTATCGAGTACAATGCCCTCTTAGGCATGTACCTTGCCAAGCTCATGCAGCAGCTGGAGAGACCACAGAGGTTCCTGACCAAGAAAATCCACTGTCTCAAACACCTATCCTATACAGACAGGCTAAAAGCCCTAACCCTCTACTCGGTCTCATACACACTGTTCAGAGGTGACCTGTGTCTGGCATACAAGGCCATCTCAGACTCAGCCTTGATGGAGTTGCTGCATATCTGTAAGTCAAATATCACTTGCGCAACCTGCATGCAAGGGCTTAACCTAGTTTGTGACATTAATAGAACTCATTGGTGGGATAAATTTGTGTTTAAAAGACTCCCCCGTCTGTGGAATAGTTACAGCACAATGGCACGAAAAGTACAGAACCAACTGATTTTGCCAACATCCTGGCAGATAGGTTCAGTGCTAACTTTCCCCCCCTCTCACCCCCTAAAGGGCCCATATCTATACAGGAAGAATGCAGAGGCCCTGTAATCACATCTATGCAGGTAAAAGCTGCACTCTCTAAAACCAAAAACACAGCATCCATGTGACTGGACAACATCCCAGGCTGCATTTTACATGAATTTCAGAACAAACTGGCTCCCCACCTAAGCACCATATTCAATCATAGTCTCATGTCAGGCTTTGTGCCCACTGAATGGCGCACAGCAACAGTTATTCCACTCCACAAAGGGGGAGCCACCACTGATCCTGGGAACTATCGCCTTATTAGCCTGATGAACCTGGTCTGCAAGGCCATGGAACATATCATGGAATTCATAAACAAAGTCATTAGTAACCTCCAAACTCTAGACCCCACCCAGTTCAGGTTTGTGAAAGGCAGAGCATGCTTTCTGAACCTGATCGTCTTCTTTGAGGCAGTCACCAAACCTGTAGACGAGGGTAAGGAAGTTCACACAGCCTATCTTGACCTCGCCAAGGCTTTCAACACCATCCCCCATCCTGGAATTATAGCTAAACTCACTAAACTAGTTATAAATCCCTACGTCATAAGATGGGTTGCCAACTGGCTCACTGACAGAACCCACACTGTAAAAGCTGCAGACTCCAAATCTGACTTCAAACCAGTGACAAGTGGAGTACCACAGGGTTCAGCCCTGGGACCTCTCCTGTTTGGTATCTACTTCTCTGAAGTACAGACTAACACAGAAGGCCTCTGGCTAATGAAGTTCACAGATGACTGCAAACTAGGAGCCATAGTCGAGTCCCCAAATGATGTGGACATCCTACAGCAGGGCCTCACTCAGACAGATGCCTGGTGTCAGAGGCATGGCCTCAAGCTCAATGCCAAAAAGTGCATTCTCATCCCCTTTGGTAAAAACTCTGTATCCATGAACTACCACATAAACGGCTAAGTCTACTTAACGCCAAATATGTGATGAGACCTTGGGACACAGGTGGACAGCAGTCTCTCCTTTGATAATCACATCGCCACAGTAGTCAGGAAATCCTTCTATGTGGCACACCTCATCACAAAAGGGTTCTCATCCAGGAAAAAAGAGGTCATTGTTCCCCTCTACTCGGCACTTATTAGACCCATTATAGAGTACAATGCCCCTTTTGGAATGTACCTCACAAGACATCTGCAGCAGCTGGAAAGGCCACAGAAGTACCTCACAAAGAGGATTACGGACCTCAAAAGAGATGCCCTACAATGACCGTCTCAAAAAACTCCAGCTTTACTCTGTAGCATATCGCCTACTCCGAGGAGACCTCTGCTTAACATATAAAGCTATGTTAAACCAGAGCTGTTGGACATGCTACACATAAAGAAATCCCAATCCCTCCAAGCTGCATGTTCTAGGGACCTAAACCTTGTCACCACAATAAATAGGACATGCTGGAGGGATAGATTCCTGTCCCAAAGATGTCCTATACTCTGGAACAAGCTACCCATCTATGTCAAGCAAAGTTCCTCATTAGTACTCTTCAAGAAGAAGCTTGATGAGTGGATGGGAAATAGGAAATACACCCCAGGGATCACTTCTGTGGCTCGGCCCAACAGAGGCACAGAAAATTAATTTTCTTGGGTGGTGTAAGCCAGGGAACCTTGTTGGCTAGGCTTACTTAGGCCCTTGGGCTGATAGCCTAGTGCCTACCTATGAACCTATGAAATGACTCCCTCTCCATGTCAAGCAGAGTACCTCTCTAGCCCTTTTTGAGAGGAACCTGGACAACTGGATGTGAAACAGAAAATAGACCCCTGAGATCCTACCTGTGTCCTTGCTGGACAGAAGAAACAGGTGCTGACTTTGTGGGAACATGGGCAAAATTCTTGGCTAGGCTTATAGGGGCCTCTGGGCTAATAGCCTTATATCAGTCTATGAACCTACGGACTATATGAAAAGAAACATTATAGATCTCTCTGAATGTGTGTCACAGACAGGTATGTGCCTTAATTTGAACAGCATTCTACATTTACCCAGGATGATGCCACAGTATGAAGTGAAAATGATTGACTTTAATAACTGACTTACTTTCTTGTGTCACTCCAGGGGAATCCAATATCTATTAATATGAGAGAACATGGTTAACAGATAACATTGCTTTGCCAAGAATGGTCTGCACCTCCCTGACGACCCCCCCCCCCGGGCTTTCAGTGGCAATATGAAAATAACAAAACTACCAACAAAGTAAAAAAAAAAATTCTCAAAGCAACTTTAAATTGTTACTACTCAATGCTAGAAGCCTAAACAAGAAACTCCACATTCTACAAGTTCTCACTCTGGAGAATGCAGACTCCTGTGCTGACACTGACACTTGTTTTAAAGCCACAATGTAGACATCTGTGCTGACACTGACACTTGTTTTAAAGCCACAATGTAGACATCTGTGCTGACACTGACACTTGCTTTAATGCCGCAGAAAGTACTCTAGCAGTGGAAGGCTACAGTGCCTTTCCAACATTTAGACCAACAGCAGTAGAGATAAGGGCTAAAGGTGGACGTGTCTTGATCTACATTACCAACAAATACAACTCCAGGTTGGTTAAACTGGATGATGCCCTGGAGTTCATCCGTGCCCAAGTCTCTACAGATAAGGTTCATTACCATGGTCTGGTCAACTGTAGGTCACCCTCAATGACCCACAAAGCTCACAACTCTTACCTAGACCTATTAGATGTACTCACCATCCAACCAAATATGCTATTCATTGGCAACTAACTACCTGTCTACAGACTGGGAAACATACGCTGTCTCTAACTTCCTGGCAGCATTTCCTGAACTTTATCAACACACCATGGACCAGATAGTGTGTACTCCATCCAGAAAATCAAACATATTGGACAAAGCACTCACCAACAAGGGAGAAGGTTAGTCACCCCACCATGTAACCTCCAGTTTGGTGAGGATAGGCCAAAAAGCTGTCTGCCTCAAAATAAAACTCAACTTAGAAAACCCAACTAAACCTGTAACAGTTATGATATAGTTTGCTTCAAAATAGTTCCTTTTCAGTAGCAATTTGTCAAAATCCACAGTTGCCAAAAAACCTGAGAATACAGCTACCTGTGCAGAGTTACTTACATAAACCATGTACAGACATAAATGGCTACACTGAGGATGACATACCTACCAAAAGTAAGCCCATGTCTAGTCTAACACCAAAAACAAACCCCAGTGGTGGAATACTTACCTTAACAGGGTATATAACAAAACAAAAAAGTCATGGCCAAAATCAGAAAGAGCAACTGTCATAGAGGCAAGAGCTCTCTGATTAAACTAAACAAGAAACTAAGAGGTATAATAAAGTCCAACATGGCCAATTACAAGGTCAGGATAGCCCCCCCCCCCACACCCCAGCTAAGGGCAATCAAAAGGCCTTCTACAGATAAGTCAGGAGCCTTAAAGGTAACTCTCAGCAGGGTGCAGAACTGGTGGTAAATAGTACAACCTTCACTGACCAGGGTGACACAGCAAATATACTGAATTATAAATTTAGCTGTAAATTCACTCCCCACTACTCCCCCTGTGAAATAGCATATTCCCCCCAAACTAATAAATAGGGATCAGATCCTAGTGGCACTTGCTAAGGCCAAAAATACTGGTTCAATGGGCTCCAACATTAACTACAGTTGCCTCCAAAATAGCCTACAACATGACTTAGCAGGGCCACTTAAGGCACTCTTCAACTACAGTCTCAAAACAGGTTATGTACCAGGTAAATGGAGGGCTGCAACAGTCAGCCCTCTTTATAAGGATGAACCATCAACTAATCAGTCTGACAAGTCAGATATGAAAGCCATAGAACAAATTATTATGGACATGGCATTGGCAACCTACAGACATTGGTACCATCCCAGTTTGGCTTTGATAAGGGAAGGTCTTGCCTAATCAACCTGGTAGACTTCACTGAGAGGGAGGAGAAAATGGTGCATACTGCCTACCTTGGTCTGCCCAAGATGTTTGATACAGTACCCCACTCAGGTATTATTGACAAACTCTCAGAACTAGGGATAAATCCCTACATAACTTGCTGGATTGCTGGCTGCCACAAATATAGGACCCAAGAAGTCAGCTGATAGTGAAGCCCCCACCTCAAGTCTGAGATAGTGACTGCAGTCCTTCTGTCTGGGTACGTGAAAATAGGCAACTTTGAAATCCAAGGTAATAATTAAGGCTTGAGAGAACAGAAGTGGCTAAAGGGACTGCAATATCAGCATTTTGAATTAATAGGATCTTGAAATAGATATTTAGCCTTTAAAGGTTCAAGATGGGCTTCCACAGGTCCACCTTTCTGGACACTAGGAAGAACGTTAAGTAAAAACCTCTGCTCTTGTACATACTGTGTAACACTAGTTCTACAAAGTACTTGGGAGACTAGATACACTTGGTCCCTTTATATGAGTGAAGCACCTGATAGCTTTGGTTTGCTAAGTTTATAACACCGTGATATCTGCTCTGCAGCCTTTTATGATGCTTTCTGATTCTTATGAACTGAGTTACCCTTCCTGCTCTCTTTGGCTGAAGGGGATGGACAGGAGAAAAAGATGATTTATTTATTTATTTTTGGGGGAGTCAGGGTGAGGAAGGAGTACCATGTAGTCATGGCTGCTCTCTAGAAGGTACAGGGATGAATTATCCCAGGCTTCCCCTTTTGGTTTCCCCTGCTCATTGTTCCTAATACTGGCCCTTCTTACCCTTGACTTGCTTGCCCCTTTTCTTTGCCTGTGGTCAAAGGCCACAGACTTAGAGGGATAATTCCTATTACTCCCAGGCATGGGTACTGAAACTCTGTTTCAGTGACTGCACAGTCTTCCCCTTTCCTCCTATTTTTATTTATTTATTTACTACTTCACTGTCGGGATTCATGAAGAGAAGATTCTTATCTAGAGGTGCATTAGCCAGCTGTACTATGACGTAATCTGAGAAAGATTGTAGCATGACAGCCAAACCGCTTTTCTTGATGCTGTATCCAAGGCATCCTAACAGCATGGAATATTTAACTACCAAATTCACTAACTTGAGTGAGGTCCTTTATTTTTTCCTTAAGATCCTCAGACAACCCCTCTCCCAAATCTTCTGCTTCATTTGGTGTACAACAACAGTCTGAAACTTGGACATGTGTGCCTGTCAATTCATGGCTCAAGTCCAGAGTGGCAAGTTTGTTTACTTTCTTCTCAAATCAGTTCAGGACTCTGCTTTACGCATCAGTGGGGAAGAGTACAGGATGCAGGTACCAGTTTTAAGCCACTTTCTGGAACCACAAACTCCACTGCTAGGACAGCCACAAGGCTTTTATAAAGGAATTTGTGGGATGCCTGGACCCTGTAAAAGCTACCAGCCTTTTTAGGGAACAGGGACTGGGTGAATAGTCCCTTATAGGATGCTAAGACTGCATCCTCCAGAACTACCAAAAATGGAGAAATTACCACAGGTTTAAGTAATAAAGACTCAGTAAATCAAAACATCTTTTCTGACCATCCAAGAGCACTTTGGCTTCTCACATGGCATGATCTTTCACCCTCCAAAGACATTACTCATAAGAAATTTCCTCTGTGGGTGAAACTGAGGACATGGTCTCATCAGTGTGTGTGTCATACCCAAGTGGGGAAAACATTTGGAAGCATCTTCCAGTTCTTTCCCCTGTCTGAAGAGTGAGTCATCATTTCACTTTCGCTTGGTAAAGGAGAAACCAGTCAAGGAGGGCTGATCTGCACTTAGCTGCAGGATGTGCACAACCTGGGGAATGAAAAACACTCCTGAGTCAAGGAGAGGAAGGGGATGAATAGATAGGAATCTGCCTACTGACAGACTGTAATGGAGAGCTTAGCGATGGTGTCCTATGCTTGGGTTTATGGGTCCTCATAAGAAGGACTGTTCCTTCAGTAGCTAGGGACAGAGGACAGGATTTCTGAACATCCACAAACTTCCACCAGATGCCCCTCACTGACTAAAATATTGGGTACATCACAAAAGCACCTGCTTTCTTTTTTCAGGAATGGACATGTCCTAAAATATCTTACTGGGTGTTTGACCATATGAAACTACAGAGAATAAATGAGTCGGTAATGAAAGAAAAATTTCTTCAATGGAGTACTTATCTGACAGAGTCAGAAAACACCACATACTACCAGATTACAAATGCAGAAATGGTATTCAGGCCATAAACTGCTACAAGAAAGAAATAAACTGAAATGGGCAAATATCAACTTTATACAGGGTACATCAAGATATCCCTAAGGGGCAGATGTCCATCCAACCTGGATACTATTGAAACAGTGATCTATACAAAGAAAAAGTTATCATGTATCAAGTGTTCTGCACATTCCAATATGAAAATAAATCAAATGCCTCAATGTACACTTATAATTCAACCAAGTAAAAGGAGCAGACAACCACCTATTTTCCATACCAGCGTCACAGCGTGCTACATAGAGATCAAAAGCAAAATTGACATCCTTGTCTCTTCCTTCAATAGCTACGACTCCACTACATGCATGCTCACAGCTGACTTACCTCCTAAAACTGCCAGATAACCACTTCAGAATACGCAGAAGATAAGAGGTTGAAAAAAAAAAGTTATGTACTCACCATAACATTCCATGTTTGTTGTCCATGATCTCGCCTTCTTTCTTGCTGGTTGAGTTCAGAGCTGATCCTCAGCTCCAACTCAGCCACATACTAAAGCTAGAGCGTCCACTGGCTTAAGGCTAGACCCTATCCCAACATGTCTAGCAAGAGTTATCCAGATTTTGTTTGCGATAACCCCAACCACTAGGCTAAATATATGTATATAAAAAAAGAAAGAAAAAATATATATATATGCCTATATAAAGACTCATGAGGCAAGAAGGGAATCAGAGCACATATGACCAAATATCAAATAATTCCTCTCGATCCTCCAGGAAGGGGGCAGGAGGGTGGGATGCAAGAAAGAAGACGAGATCATGGACAACAGACATAAAACATTATGGGGAGTACATAACCTCTTTATGTTATGTTGCCCCTATCTTGCCTTCATTCTTGCTGGTTGGGACAGCGACCCCAGCACCTTCTCTCTCGGGTATCTCAAGGGAATAAACTCTTCAAAATAGTGGAACCAAAGGATGCCCTGTTCCGGGAGGCCACATCTACTTTGTAATGATTGATGAAGTTATGAGTGGCTGCAGGACAAATTGAGTCTAAAGGCAGTAGAGGTAGACATTGCTCTAGTTGAATGCCCTCAAATTTTTCCTGGTAGTTGTTTATGCTGTGAGCTATAAACATAAGTGATGGTGTCTGTAAGCCATTTCGATAAGGTTACTTTTGAGAGTGAAGTTCCCTTTCTGTTTTCTGAGAAAGATATAAACAATTGATCAGATTTTCTTAACTCTCTTGTCCTGTGTAAGTAAAAACGTAACTGCCTATGAACATCCAGTTGGTGCAGTTTATATTCTGCCTTGTTGCCCTGATTAGGGAAGAATACTGGTAGTTCTACTGATTGATTTAAATTTGACTCAGGGCATACTTTTGGTAGGAAGGAGGGACTGGACCTGAGAGAAACTCTGCCTTTGTGAAAAACTAAACAGGGAGGATGAATGGAAAGAGCTTGCAATTCTGATACCCTCCTAGCTAAGGTAATGGCTGTTAAGATTGTTTTCCAAGTTAAGAACTTCAGAGAACAAGCAGCAGCTAGTTCAAAAGGAGGGAGAATCAGGGCAGCAAGAACTAAACTTAGATCCCAAGGAGGGAGATGGTTCTCTTATTGGGGGTCTCAAGAGGATAGTACCTTTTAGGAAGGCTTTGCATAACCTGTTGGACATAACACTGGAGCCCATTTCACCAACATGATAATTGGAAATGGCAGCCAGCTGAACTCGGATAGTGGCTGCAGCTGCCCCTTGGTTAAAAGTTTCAGGTAGAAATTCAAGGATCTTCGAAATGGGTGCTGTAAAAGGATCAATATGAATTTTGACAGCCCAATAAGAGAACCTCTTCCATTTGCTAACATAAAGCTTTCTTGTTGTAAATTTGTGCGAAGAAATCAAAATGTGTCATACTGTTGGGGAAATGTCAGGAAGCCTGGCTAAGACAGGAAATGGAGAAACCATGCTGTCAGCTTGAGGGTCTGAATAGAAGGGTGGAGCATCCCTGACTGATGGATCAGAAAATCCAGAACTGGGTCCAGGACCCAAGGCTCCTCCTGGAGATGGGGCCATAGGAAGGGGAACCATATCTGATGAGGCCAGTAAGGAGTGATTAAGATTAGTTTGCAACCCAACAATTTTGCTTTCGGAAAAACTCTGGGTATTAGTGGAAATGGGGGAAAAAAGTCCCAGGGGCCAATCATGAACAAGTGCATCCCTGGGTGACTGTCCTGGAGGGGGAACAAGGGCGAAATAGCTGCTGCATTTGTTATTGATGGAAGTGGCAAAAAGGTCATAAGGCTGGTCCCACTTGCGAAAAATTAGGATCGCAATTTCCTGCTTCAGGGACCACTCGTGGCATCAGAATTGCCTTGCTAAGCTTGTTCACTATCACAGTGGATTTTCCTGGAATGTGCATCTCAGTCAGAAAACATTGAGAAGACATTGCCCATTGCCATAGTCTTAGAGCCTCTCGACACAAGGGGTAAGATCTGGTTCCACCCTGTTTGTTGATGTACCACACTATGGGCATGTTTGTTTGAATTGCAATCATCCCCATAGGAAGAGAGCTTTGGAGTGCTTGCAACACCGGAAGCACTGCTCTCATCTCTAGGATGTTGATGTGCAAGCAGTATTCATGTTGCTGCCAAGTTCCTTGAACAGTCTGTCCCAGATAATGTCCCCCCACCCTATCTGGGAAGCATCCATGGTCACTGTGGCTGCAGGTTGGGGAAGGACAAACCGTCTGCCTATCATTACCTGTGTAGACTGAAGCCACCATTGTAGATCCTTCTTGCAGTTATCCATGATGAGAATTTCTTGTGACATGGGTAGATCCTGCATACCACTGAGCAAAGAGAAAACACTGTGACATCCTCATATGGAAGAGTGCCCAGGGAACTAGTGTTATTGCCACCGCCATCGAGCCTAGCACTTTGAGAACAAATCTTGCTTGTATCTTCTTTCTCATGATCAAAATTGAAACTTGATGTTGTATGATTGACACTCTCTCTCGAGGCAATTTTGCTATCATGTCTTTTGTATTTAAGTCTGCTCCTATAAATGTAATATGTTGACAGGGCAACAAAGCAGATATTTTGCAGTTTAAAGTAATGCCTAGCTCTGAGCAGAGATGAATAGTGGTGTCCCTTGCCTTGGTTAGTCGATGCTCGGTGGTGGCGGTAAGGAGCCTGTCATCTAGATATGGAAACACCTGGAATCCTAGACATCTCAGGTGAGCCATAACTACTGCCATGCATTTGATGAACACTCTGGGGGTTGTAGTGAGACCAAAAGGAAGAGCTCTGAACTGGTAATGACTGGCTACCAGCCAGAAGCGTAGATATCTCCTGGATCACCTGTCCAGCTTGATATGGTAGTACACATCCTGGAGATTGATGAACCACATCCAATTATCCTTTCCCAGAAAAGAGAGCATGGTCTGCACTGTCACCATCTGGAACTTTGTTTCCTTGACAGACTTGTTCAGTCTGCCGAGATCCAAAATGGGCCTCCAGTCCCCTGTCTTCTTTGGAACTAAAAAGAACCTTGAGTAAGTTCTGGATCCAATTTGGTATGCAGGGACTTCTTGGATGACTCATTTTTCTAGCAATCTTTGAACTTCTAGGGTTGTTTGTTCCCTTAGATTGGATGGAACATCTGGGATTGACTTTTTGGGAAGGGTTGACAGAGCAAAAGGAATGCTGTTATCCCCTGGATATAATCGACTGTACCCATGTGTCTTTTGTGATATTTTGCCAGGCTTTTGGGTAGAGTGACAATCCCTCCCCCCCCCCCGACTGCCTCTAGAGGTGGACAGGCAGGCCTCCTTTCAGGAGCGTTGGAAGGGCCTACCAGAGAATGTATCTCTGTTGCCCTGATTCTGCAGACCCCCTCTGCCGCGAGGGTGGCATCTTCCATTATTATTTCCCCCTCTGCCCCTAGGGGACAATTCACCATTTGCATCAGGCAAAGCTCCCCGGGATTTCCTGAGCCACATTTTTCCACCCTTCTGACCTTTTGGATAAGGTCTACTAGGCACAGAGAAATGTACTCCCATGACAGACAGACTTTTGCTTTCTTGCTCGCACCTGGTAAGAGTCTCTTTTACCTTGGGCCCGAACAATGAAAAGCCATCAAATGGGGCATTGATAAAGGAAGACTTGAAGGGCTCCATGAACTCGCAAAGGTGCATCCAGGAATGTCTCCGTAAGGCAATTCCTGTGCCTGCTGCCTTACTTGCTCCATTGGCTGCATAGGAAATAAGCCGCATGGAGGAGTTAACTACAGAAGATAAGGTCACAAGCTGGGAAGCAGCCTTATCTGAAGCTCCTGCAGCTGTAGGATCCTGCACAGTATATCCCAGCTCTTTGAGGAGATCCCTCTGGAGATGAGTAAAATGGGACAAATAATATAGTGACCTAAGGCTAAAGGGCGCTGAAGAAAACATACACTTCCCGTATCTGTCCATCGTATGGGAGTCCTTGTTCGGTGGATGAACAGAAGAAGAAGTTTCTACTAATTCCTTCTTTGTGGCTGCTGCAACCACCATAGAATCAACTGGAGCACCCTTAGTCAGAAAAAGTTTGTCCCCTGGCACTGTAATAAACTTATTGGGCCTCCTCGGACTGGATCCACAGATTCTGGAGAGCCCCACGCCTTTCAACTGACTTCACCCAGCAGGTGGTCAAAAGGCGGAGACACCCAAGAGGTGGAGGGTCGAGAACCAAATGCCTCCAGGTACACGGACTCATCTTCAGAAGGGGTAAGGGGTTTCCAGCCACTCCTCTGCTTAAGGATTTCCAGGATGTCTGAAAAAGAGACATCCTCAGAGGGGGACCGTGGGGACCCTTCTGAGTCCTCCAAGTCCGTGTCTGATGTGAGACACTCCGGACAGTCAAAATGCTTCCTCTTACAGGTCCTCTTTCAAGGGACCTCCTCAGAGGGGTATTCTGGGGAGGTTTTGGAAGAGGGGAGTCACCCAAGGGGGCATCCTGGGGCATCAATTCCCTATGCTTTGGATGGAGGGGTGGTGTGGAGGTAGACACTGGCCCAGAAGGGGACAGAGCAGCTGGAGACAAGGGTGGAGCAGTATGGGAGGACAGCACACTCATCACCTCAAAGGCACCATAATTCTGGCCCAAGATAGTCTCTGGCTCGGAAGAGCCAGGTAACCTCCCCCGCACCAATAGCGATGGCTCTGAGGCTGATGTAGGCACCAAACTCACCTGCACTGAAGCCCCAAGTGGAAGAGTAGGATCTGGCAAGGGTTCTATCCCAATTCTCCCCCCTGGAGGCAATGAGGGAGTTTTGGCTCCCAGATCCCTCGATAGAGGGTGGTATCGACGAGATTGGAGCAGGGGTCGGAACCAAAAATCCAGGGGTGGTTTTCGAGTCCGACTGTTCTACCACAATGACTTCCATGCACTCTGGCTCCAAACTCAAGAGAGTCGGAGGAGGAACAGATGACAAAGTAGGTTGGGCAGTCGGCTCCACATCCATATGGTCTGGGCTCAATAAAAGTTTAGCCAAGGCCAGTGTCCAAAGTAACTTCTTCACCACCCTGTCCACATCATCATCTGAAAGGCTCCTGAATGATCGAGAGGAATGGGTGGATGAACAGTGATTACCTGTAACAGACTGGAGAAGTGGAGACTGCGGTACAGAAAGCACCAGTTCCAAGGGTGGAGACCGGTTTCTTTTTTGGCTCCTGGTCGGTTCACTGAAGGAACTGAAGGAGATTGTGTCTCGTCAGACCTGACAGACTTCAGATCTGACAAACTTTCTTTATCCTATCTCTTTGACGGGTCCGAGGCCGAAGCCGATGAAGTTGCATTTTTGGAGGGCTTATCAGCTTTACCTGCCTGATTCCCTTCTAATGATGCCTCAAAAGGCCCTTAGAGTAACCCTCGTGCACTTAACTTATTCCTACACTCCTGCAGGACCCTAGAACTAAACCCATGACATATGGAACAAGAGTCGTGCAGGTGAACGGCTCCTAAACAGTACACGCAACTTGTATGACCATCCGTTAATGACATTTGTTGCATGCATGAGTCACATTTTTTTAATCCAGAAAGTCTAGACTCTTTGGAAGACTCCTTAGACATCTCTGACAATCAAAAAACAGAATTTCCAACAACACTGACTGCAGAAGAAAAAACAAACGAGAAGCAGACAGAGAAGGCAAGTTTTTTTTTTTTAAAGGAAAAAGAAGGGTGAGGAGAGTCTCTAAGTTAAACAACTCCTCAGCCCAAGGAGGTGCCTCTAACTTAAACAGTGAACTCCTGGAAAAAGGGAGTAAAAAGCAGGAAGGGGGGGCCCTCTAACTGAAATGAGCTGAAATTAAAAGGACAAAAAAACGAATCCTCTAATTAAAACATATTCGTTAGGGACTAACTAAAAGGAATGAGTATGCCTGAAAGGAAAATGATGGCCTCAACAACAAACAACAAAAAAGCGATAGTCAAAAGGGCACACAAGCACTTAAAGTATTTCCGAACTATAAGGAAGAATTATTAATGAGGTAATGCAAGAGCTTCTTCTTTTGGCTTTTCCCGGTTAGGGGTCGCCACAGTGGATCACTTGTCCACTCATGATTGGCAGTGGAGTTTTACAGTGTCGAGTTGCCAGCCCGGCACCCAACCTTCCACAGAAGGCACACACATGCACACATTCACACCTAGGGCCAATTTAAAGTGTCCAATCCACCTACAGCATGTCTTTGGGATGTGGGAGGAAACCAGAGTACCCGGAGGAAACCCACGTGACCGCAGGGAGGACATGCAGACTCCGCACAGAAGGCACCCCAGCCAAGGATCGAACTGGAGAACCTCTTGCTGTGTGGGGACAACACTAAATGCTGCACCACAGTGGCCGCCCGAGGTAATGCAAGATATTTAACTAAAAATAAGTCGAAAAAATACAACTTAGCCTGAGCCCGTCACAAAGCAATCCAGTAGCTTCAAGCAGAAAATGAGATCTGGGTAACGCTCACTAGGCATGTTGAGATAGGGTCTAGCCTCGAGGCAGTGGAAGCTCTCGAGCTTTAGTATGCGGCTGAGTCAGAGCCGAGGATCGGCTCCAAACCCAACCAGTAAGAATGAAGGCGAGATAGGGACAACAAAACATCAATATGTAAAATATGTCCAAGAAAATAAGACAATGATATCTACTACTAAAAAAGCATTAGCAGGTCCCAAAGTGCAAACGCTGAGATACACATACAGATGGGTTTTAATTTGAGTAAACAAGTTAAGAAAACTTTTATACAATTTTCCATATCCAAGAAGAGCAGAAAGGTGCAGAAAAATTCTCTTTTAAGAACTCTACAGCACTTATTTTAGTCACTATGAATAGTACAAGCATTTTAAAGTCCCCCAGTTTAAATAAAGGCTACTATTGCTATTTACTCGCCTGTAGGTATATGTCCTATATCACATGCAGACTCTAGCCCTAGAAGGGAAAGTAATGCATCTGCCAACCCTGTTTGTGATTCGGTGTGAAAGTTATTCTAGGTTTAATAACTCCAAATCCTTAGATTTTTTTTTTACATATCCCAGATGAAAATGGACTCCATTCCCAAAGTTAGGGCATAAAGTTCATGAAATCAGTTTTGTTTCAGTCTTTGACATTAGCCAAGAATGCTCTTTTCAGCACGTGTCCAGAACTACCGCTTCCTGCAGTTTATACAGGGTTACATGTACTGGTAACATATTTAAGTACTACTGGAACAGTCTGGGCATATTTCTCACAATACTTTAATTTTTGCTTCAAATTCTTGGATTTTAAGATGTTATCTGTCTTGGTATGCAAGACACTGTAATTGTTGGGTGTAGCAATTTCAACAATCAATGACATTTTTTTTTACTACCTCTGGTTTTCTTACATAGATTTTATTGTAAGTAATGGGTAATTCCATGTGTTATAAACATCATTGTCAATAATGCTTTGCAGTTCGTGTTTCGAATGGTTCTCAGCCACTTCTATACTGTGTAGTGTTTGTACAATCCCCATTGCAACAGTCTTGCCACATTGTGCCTTTCAATATACAGACCCTCAACCATGGATGCATCACATTAAGATGTGTAAATGTTTCCGCTTTTGTTTTGGAGAACCTGAATGTCTTTTTTTCTCCACCTTTTTAAAGGACATAGTGGGCTGCATACATGTTGGTTTACAATCTTTGTCCACTATTATAAGCCTTTCATCTTTTGGTTTCAGTTCACCTCTGATTAACCATTCATAGATCAGATCTTAGTCAACATGAGGTAGTTTCAGAAGGTTTCTAAACTTGCCAATACATCTGTAGACTATCCTATTCTATCCCACTTTCTTCCATTCTCTTCTGGCACTACTTGCACTTTCAGTTGCTGTCTGATTTTTATCTCCTAATTTGATTTCCTCTCCTGCTTTATTCTGAAATGCTTCTGCTAATGTAAGCAAATATGTCATCTTAAACTTCTACTCCTGCTTTAAAACTTTCACTACGTTTGGATCCGATTAGGCCAAAAGATATGAATGTAGGAACTACATGACTTGCCTCTGGAAGGTATTCTAGCAGTTATATGCTTGATGTTTCACCAACTGGAAGACATGGAAGCTTGCATTACAAACATCCCTGAGGCTTTATATTTCACTATACATCATATGCTTACTCAGAACCTTAATCATAACTCAAATGACAGGTTTATCCAAAACCGAAAATAAGGAAGCACAGTAGGTCAGTGATAGTCATACAGCAACTGTCATGAGAGGATGTTAACAACATGTCCTACATGGATAGACTAAAGCCCTATCCCTTTACTCTGTCTCCTACTGACTATTAAGGGGGTGACTTATGCCTAACCTGCAAGATATTCACAAATCCTTTGCACCAACTGCCAGATATTATCCTTCTTACTTAAGAATCTTGTATGATGGCTGTCCACATGAGAGTGGAGGGACAGACAACCCCAACTACTTCCAGAGGGGAGCAGTCAAACAGACCTTCAAGGACAGTTGCACTGCCTGTTAAAGAAAGGTCCATGATATCTCTAATTTTGCATCCATTGTATGGGACACCTCTGCCATGGCTGTCCCCTTCTGAAGTGAAGAGGAAGGGCTGACACAGGTACTTCTAAGCCATACTGATCTGGAACACATTTGCTTCCTAAAGACTATTGCAGGGTTTCAAACTTGAATACTATGGCAGAAACAGTACAGTTGTGTACACTTAGCATAAATGTAGATGTTCAAGTGTATTCTCTGTTGCAGTCATCACATTTGGGTTTTCTGCTTGCAGTAGCCCCCCAGTCGGCCTAATTATCAAAGTCTTGGGTCCTGCGTCGGTTGCTGTCATGTTCCAGGACATCAAGTAGTCAGGGGTATAAAGCATGTAGCCGACACCATTTCATCAGTTTTTCTTGCTCCAGATGTCAGGTGCCCCCATAATGGGAAGCAATTATATATATATATATATATATATATATATATATATATATATATATATATAGTTGCTTCCCATTAGGGGGGCACCTGACATCTGGGGCAAGAAAAACTGATGTAATGGTGTCGGCTGCATGCTTTATACCCCTATATATATACACACAAGGTTATACCTCCAACAAAAAAGCAAATACACCAAAAAACTTTTAAGCATTGTAAAAGAGAATAGAGGTATAGCCAAAAGAAATCAGGGGGCTTGAGGGAGGGTAACCAGGACTGCAAAAGTGAATACACTCGAACATCTACATTTATGGTAAGTGTACACAACTGTACTATGCTTTTCATGTTTCACTGTTGCAGTCATCACATTTGGGTAGATTCCCAAAGCTAAGGATGGGAGGAGGAATTTAGATAGCATTAGGACCAGCTATAATGCCCTGCAAGACTGCAGTGGTAAAGCCAGCTCTGGATTTACAGAACATTGGCAAATGGTAATGCTTGTTGAAAGTATGTACAGAACTCCAGGTAGCAGCTTCTAGGATGTCCCTGGTAGGGACACCTCTGAGAAAGGCTGTAGTGGAGATGCAGCCCTGGTTGAATGTGGTTTGATCCCCTGTGGGATAGGTTTTCCATGGTGCTTATAGCAGAAATTAATGCAATGGCCTATCCATTTAGAAATGGTTTGCTTTGAAATAGCCTTCCCCTCTGCCCCTGCAGCAAATGCCACCAGCAGTTGTTCAGATTTCCTTTGAGGTTTAGTCCTGTCCAAGTAAAATCTAAGTTGTCTGTGCACATCTAAGGAGTGCAGTATCCTTTCCCGTTTGTTCTGTGGATTAGAAACGAAGACTGGTAAATGAATGGACTGATTAAGAGCCACACTGGATACTACCTTGGGCATGAAGGAGGGATTGGTCCTGAGGGACACCCTGTCCGCATGAAAGATGATGAAAGGCTCCACTGCCATAAGGGCCTGTAATTCAGACACCCTTCTTGCTGAAGAGATTTCTAAAAGGAAGGCTGTCTTCCAAGAAAGACATTTTAAGTCTGCACTTGCAGCTGGCTCAAAAGGTGGAAGAGTGAGTTTTTCCAATACAAAGTTAAGGTCCCAGGCTGGAGTTGGGGCTCTCCTGGGTGGTCTTAAGTTTTTGGCCCCTCTGAGGAACTGATTGAGCAATGGATGACAGATGAGGGGTGGATCTGTCTTGTAATGAGCTGAAATGGCTGAGGCATGAATTTTGATGGAGGAAAAAGAAAGGCCCTTGTGAAGCATCTCAGTTAAGTATTGAAGAATCTCAGGTAAATTGGGCACTGCTGTGCCCATCCCTTGAGTTTGGTTCCAGGCGCAGAATCTTTTCCATTTTTCAGCATATGATTTTCTAGTACTAGGCCTCCTTGCCTCCAAAATGACATCCAACACTTGTTTACTGAGGGATGGTAATGGAGAGATTAGATAATTAGCCAGGCTGCCAGGTTCAAGGTTTGAATCTGAGGGTGCAGAATCTGGCTCTCCTGCTGAGACAGCAGGTAGGGGCCTAAGGTAGGTGCCATGGGGCCAGCTATGACACACTGAACAAGAGGGGGTACCAGTGTTGGTGTGGCCAGTCTGGTGCAATCAATATCATCCTTGGTTTGTCCTGTTTGATCTTCAGTAGTACCTTGGAGAGGAGAGGCAGAGGAGGAAAGGCATAAACTGATAGATTTTTCTAACTGAAGGACAGAGCATCCATTTTCCAAGTTTGTTTGTGGGGAGTCCTTGTGCAAAATTTGTCCAATTGGTAGTTCTGGGGGGAGGCAAACGGGTCTATATCTGGGCTCCCCCATTTGTTTGTCAACATGTTGAAAGTCTTTGGTTCCAGTTTCCTCTCGTGTGGGTCCATGAGATTTCTGCTTAACTCATCTGCCAGTGTATTTAGTTATCCTGGCAGGAACTGAGCCTGTAGATGCACTTGGTAGCTCAAGGCTGTGCTCCACAGAGCCATAGTTAGTCTGCAGAGGGGGTACTAATGGGTAGCCCCCCCTGCTTGTTTATATATCACATAACAGTGGTGTTATCCATCTTTACCATTAATTGTCCTGGAAGAATGTGGTCCTTGAAGGCTGTCAGAGCATTCTGTACAGCTAACATTTCTTTTTGATTGTTATGCAGGTGCATTTGACTTGGGTTCCATTTGCCCTGAATGCACGTCCCTGCCAGGTGAGCCACCCATGCATAGTCTAATGCATCTGTGGTTAGGGTTTGGGCGGCAGGGGGTAGAGTGAATGGTAGTCCCTTGTTTTGGTGGCAGGCCTCTGTCCACCAAAGGAACTCTAACCATAGGCAAGGTATGATAGGAATCATTGCTTCTAGATCCTGAGAATGTTGACACCATTGTAGTTTCCTCATATGCAGTCTTACATATGGAATTAGTAGAATGCAGGAAGCCATGAACCACAAGGCTTACAGTATTTGCCTTGCAGATAGCAGGGTTTTTGTGGCCATAAGTTTGAATTAGGTTGTCAAATGAATTTGTTTCTCTGGCATGAGGAAAGTCATCTGGGAAGTTGTTTTCAAGCTTACTCCCAGGAATATAATTTGTTGATAGGGTATCAGGTGTGATTTCTTTTTGTTTATGGTGTACCCCAGACAAGTTAACACCTTTTGTACAAATGCCAGATGATTCGGAAGCATGTCCTGGCTTTCTGCCTGAATTAGACAATCGTCCAGATATGGGTATATTTGAATACTTCTTTGCCTGCAAATTGCAATAACTGGAGATAGGCACGCTGTGAAGACCCTGGGCGCAGTAGATAAGCCAAAGAGCAGTGCAGAGAACTGATAGTGCATGCAGCCTGCTTTGAAGCATAGGTATTTTCTGCAAGATTCCCTGATTGGGATGTGCAGGTAGGCTTCCTTTAAATCGAGTGTTGCCAACCAAGCATCTTTACCAAGCATAGGAAGCAACTAGTGAAGAGTTAGCATCTTGAATTTTGGAATCACCAAAACGGTGTTTAAGGTAGACAGGTCCAAGATAGGACATCATGAGTTGTCTTTTCTGGATACCAGGAAAAGTCTTGAGCAAAACCTTGTCCCTTTTCCTCTTCTGGTACAGTTTGAATAGCCTTTATGCTTCAGAGAGAGAGTACTTGCTTTTGAGCCTCTGCCCACTGATTTGGGGGTAGATCTGGCCAACCGTTTGGGGTTGGTAACGTGTAGAAGTGAAATCTGCATTTGTCCTGTGTAATGAGTTCCCGGTTTCTGCCTGCAGAGCAATCTTTCCCCCTAAAGGAGCAGTCAGTTGAGAAGTGCTTGGAAGTTTTAAAGTCAAGTCATTGAGACAGGTTACAATCAGGGGGGGGGGGTCTTACTACTCCCTGATTTGGAAGTGGGAGCCCCCCACTGCTTAGTCCTGTGCATACCCTGGGACTGAAGCCTGGGTGCCCTGCTGGATCTGGGTTTGGACTGAGAAGGTCAGGGAGAGGCAGGAAAGGACCATTTCTTAGAGGGCCAATGTCTACTAAATCTTGGAGGTTGTACTTGTAGGAAATCGTTAACAGTTTGCATAGATTTAGCTTTTTACTCCATCTTTTTAAGAACTTCTTCTGCTTTATTGCCAAACAGGCATTCCTAATTTAAGGGAGCATCCAGTAATTTAGCTTTAACATGATCTGGCAAGGATTGTTCCTTAAGCCAAGCATGCCTTCTAAGTACAGACCCAGTGACAGCAGCCTTGCAAGATGCCTCTAGTGAGTCAAAACCACATTGCAAAGTATGTTTTCCAACCTGTTCAGCAGAATGCATTAAATCCTGTAAATCCTTATTTTCAGCACAATCAGGAATCAACATAATTTTCTGTTTAAGTAATCCAATAATATGCTTCTGATACTTTAACATATGAAAGTGGCAGTTTAAGGCCCTAATGGCCAAAGTTGCAGAAGTGTATACCTTCTTACCCCATCTATCCAGCACGCTGGAGTCTCTGTCAGAGGGGGTAGGATTTTTGGTAGTAGTAGCTTTAATGCCCTTGGGTCCCTGTGAAATGGTCTCAGGATCCACAATAGGATTTTTAAAAAGGAACTTGTGAGAGTCAGGAACCCTGTAATATCTATCAGGTTTTCTGGGAGCAGGAGGTGAAGAGTCAGGGGCCAAGCTAGATTACGAAAAGGCATCATCAACAATGTCTAGTACAGGAGGGATAGCTAAAGGCCTGTGCTGGGGCAGGAATAAGAAATCCCTAAGCCTCTTTTTAGAATCAGAGTAATCCTGGCTTTTCCAGTGAAAATGCTCCCTAAGAGTATGCAAGGTTTCACCAAAAGAGAAATCCTCTGGGGTGGAAGCAGAGGGAATTGAGTCCTCAGCATCAGAATCCTCATAGGTAGATAAAGGTAAATCCTGGTCATCAGAAGAAACAGAAATTTCAGAATCCTGGTCAGAAGTATCATAAGCAAACTCAGTCCTAGGTCTCTTAGAGGAGGAAGGTTGGCTTCCACTGATTAAAGTATTAAGGTCTTCGGCCATTCTTATCATTTGTTTTTTTAGGCATAGAGGCCTGACCATGCGGTCTGGGTGCCAGTTTTCTAGGCATAGTTCGAGTTTTAGGCCTTGAAGAAGAAGAAGATGGCATCAGTTTAATATGAAAGTCAGTAGGCCTGAAAACACCCTCAGAAGCTGGTGCCTGCACAGCGGTTCTGGACCCATCCAAGGTAGAGACATCCACAGGTTCCACAGTTGAAGCATCTCATGGCATACCAGACTCCGAATGGGTCTCAATAGAGGCCTGCAAATCTGAAGTGGTGGGTATAAGGGGCTGCAAAAGTGCCTCACTGAGTACCGGTAAACTGGCAACTGGCTTAGGAGAAGTGTCATCGACAGCTTTGGACCTAGGCGGCCTGTCTTTGTCTTTATCTTTGTGTTTTTTCGGAATGTCATTAGTCGGATGGCTTACCGAAGACATATCTGGATAATTGAACCGAGTACCAAAATATTTAGAAGTGTAAATATATCGACGACGAATAGTTCATTGTTGAAATAAGGCACAAAACTGACGGCGAGGTACATCGTGGTCAGGGCCTAGGCAAGGAATACAGTACGAATGGAAATCTTTATGAGGTATTTGCTTTCCACAAGAAATTCAGTTATTTACTTTTTCTGGCATTGGTTTAGAAAATGTTTCCTCAATGGGGTACTTAGCTTTAGTTGAAGACTTCGGTTCTGAAACTCGAAAACGAAAATTTCAGGAGTCGGCCAACTGGCATGTGTGAACTGCTTTTGCTTTGGGCACTGCATGACAAGAAAGACTGATGCAATGGCATCGGCTGCATACTTTATACCCCTGACTACCTGACGTCACAGAAGATGAGACAGCAACCAATGCAGGACCCAAGACTTTGATAATCAGGCCGACTGAGGGCTACTGCAAGCAGATAACCCAAATGTGATGAATGCAACAGTGAAACACGAAGAACACTTTCCCTTCTTGCTCACACTTTTGCATTGTCATCTAGACATAAGAACCAAACAAGGATGAGCCATCATATGAGGCATTTGCAAAGGGTGCTTTAAAGTTATCTGTGAAGTCACAACATTGAAGCCAGGCATGACTTCTCATTGTGTTGTCTACACTTTGAGCATGTGCCACTTCATTGGCGACATTATGCTTTAGCCAAATGAAGAGGTCTGTTATGTTGAACATAGTACTCATAATGGTCTACAATAGTTTCCTAGAATCTGGAATAGGTGGTTTCCTCAAAGATGCTGAAAGCTTGTTCCTTTAGGTCCTTCTGTAAGTGGTTCATATGAGTGGCATAACTAAAGGTCTTAAGGACAAAGGTCCCTGAAGCATACGTATCTTGTTGAGCAGATGGACAGCGGCTATATTAGTCATCTTTTTCTTAGTTGCAGCTGCAACAAAGCCAGAACCCACTTGAGGGACAACTGGATGAAAACTGCCTGCTCTTTGTTGGGGGGACTCAGTCTATTCCCCAAAAAACAGACAAAAATCCTAGGAGATATCGAGTTCAAGTGACTGATGTTACAAGACTCTGAAGGGGAGGTCATGTGCCTTCTCTTGCACATTCTCTTTTTGTAGAACATCGGGAGCAGATGAATCAGAGTCTTCAGAGGACTTGCAATGCATATGAGCAGATTTTTTGTGGTCTATTCCTTGTTTCTGACCCTGAGATGCACGAAGTGCTGAGACAGAGAAGGCTGAGTGTCCTGGGTTGGAGCAGACACCAAAGAAACCCACAACTCAGATCTTGGTGAAGAAGCTATAATGCACCCCATTACCTTAAAGGCCCAGCTAACATCAGCTGGATCTGATGAATCTCCATTGAATGCTGGAGACACTCTTCCAGAAGAAGTGAGCTGCATTGAAGGCACTCCCAAAGGTGAGAAAGTGGAAGACCTCTAGGAGAGGATCAGTGCCAAAGCCTTGAAGGTCAATGTCTCAGACATGGTAAAGGTTCCCATGCAAGATGGATGTGACCACAGTGCGGATGATTCAGAGTCAGATTCACTGCACTCCGAAAGCTTCTGAATTTGGTGAACTGGATTCAAAACCCCAGTTAAGAGATGGTGGCACCAATCAGCCTTGAAGAATCGGACTCCATTAGAAGCTTTGGCTCCCAAATCTCCATGCTAAAGCACAAACATGAAACGGAGCAAAAGTGAAAGATAAAGGGTCTTCCCGATCTGATTATGAGACAGAAGGGTATTGGCGGAGACTTCTCAATCTAAGTTTCATGAAGGCCCTCATCATGCGATTCCAATCAAGTTTGGTTGTACTTCTCAATGAGTACAACAAACTCAATGAAGGAGGTAGAGACGGGAAACAAGAAAGCTTTCTGGCTGAGAAAGTTTAACTAAAATATGCCCTTGGGAGATGTATTAGGAATCACTATCTGCTCACATGTCAATGGTGCCAAAGAAGATTTTCTCAGTGTTGGAGCAGACTCCAGCTTGACTACCCTTGGAGCTGATGAAACAGCAGCAGCATCTGCCTTCCACTTTATTGGCTCAACTTCTTTTAGGCCAGAAGCCAACACAATGCTAACAAACAATTTCTGAGGGAACAGACCTTAGGAGTGTTGAAAAATATTACAAAATGGAAGACAGGGAAAGAAAACACATGAAACAAATACTATATAATGAAAATCTGAAATATCAATGAGGAAGAATGCTCAGTTTTGTGGTGCAAGGCTTGCTTCAACTCAATCTGATGGCAAATGAGAGTTGAGGTATCTTCACTCAAAGATACATTATGGGAAGGAAAAAGTTGCAGGAGTTTGAGACTGAAACACTAGCTTTGCAGGCATAGATCCAAGTAGAGGCCTGAAGAAGCATCAACTGGATTGGATTAACAAGGACAATTAGAATCAACACAGTGCTTTGGGGCAATTAGGAATTTGGGTAAGAGCCCCTAATGGTTTCCTGCACTGTGTGCTTATGAACACTCCAGGGAAAAAAAAGCACATTTCACAACAGACTTTAAACATTTATGGCAAAACATCAAAAATGATAGCCTGGAAAATTTAGAACTAGACAAAAAAAAGGTAATTCTAGGTGGCAGACTTGCATTGTTATTAAAGAATCAAAGTATAGTCCTTCACTAAGCATTCACTTTAACATACAAACAGCAGTCTAAGACTTTGCACAATAATCATCCATATTTATATACAATATAGACATATTCAATATATGAGTATACCCATACACAAGTGCCTCATCAAACACTGAGCACTCAAAATAGTGAACAATGAGAATGATCATTTTAGATTGAATCTAAAATCGAATCAAAACTAAAATGATTGAAAACAACAAAATTTAAAATTTACTTATTTGTTTTTGTTGACCAAGATAGTACGACTGTTCAAAGCCCATTTTCAGCAGTGATGCAGGGAGAAAAGCTAGTTTATTTATTTATTTTTATACACTGGCTGCACCCACTACTAATTATATATACCAGCTCAGAGATCACACAAGAGGGTAAAGGCATACTGTTGCATCACAATCTCATAGAAAAGGCTGCTTTCAAAAAAATCCACTGAAAACAATAGCCGTTATTCACAGCCTGAAAAAGCATTCAGTCGTATGAACATTCTGTTTTGACCTGCAACCATACACACACATGCATAAATACACACATTATATATATTATATGTACATAAATTCCCATATACAAATGTAGAGAAAGTCCAAAGCTGGTGCATGGAGAGAAAGTAATTATAGCTGCATGATTAGGAAAATAACATACTCTGGAAAAGTAACACCAAAACCAGCTGAACAGGAGAAAACCGCAATCTAACACAATACAGGATAAACTACTGACCAGGTCTTGCTCACAAGGATGATTTTCCATGTTAACTGATCTTGTAAAACAATGTGATTTTTCTAGAAAGTAAAACATATGACCATTTAGAATATCAAGAAAATGTAGTCAGAATAGTGAACAAACAACTACTGTCACTAAATTAAATATACTAAAATGACTGGAAAAACAATGCTAGAAAAAAGTAATTGAGCTCAGGTTTATACAAAGTTCCCAAGTGAAACATCTGCATCATTTCTTTCCCATCCAAAATGCATTTTTTTAGTAAATATAACTTGTTTATGTGCAGGAACCATATCGATAGCAATGAAAGCAAAAATTGCTGTGGAATTTGCAGTATATGCTTATAGAGAAGGTTGTATGATCTCTTATAGGTAATACTGAAATGCAAAGAAAGTATTTGCCTGAATATACAAGTGATTTGTCTAACACAGAATGAACCAGATAGACCACAGTCAGTTTTACTGGTACTAAAAATTTAACATCATATTCTGCAGACAGCACCCCTCCTTTACCAGGCTATACCTCATTCCACACATTCTGACCCCAAAATGAGGTTGGAAAGACTAAGGGTGGTGGAATCTCTATCTTCATTAAGGACAGGCACAACGCCAGACTGCTTTGCCAGCATGATGCACTGGAATTACTCCAGGTGCAACTGACAGTTGGCAAGAAACCCATCCAAGTTATAGCCAGCTATAGGCCCCACTCCATGACTCAGGACACCCACTTCTCCTACCTGGACCTACTTGACTCCATCAAGGTAGCCCCTAACACCCTGATCCTTGGTGACTTCAACTACCCCACCATAGACTGGGTGAACTATTCCTGCACTAATGCACTCATCCAATGATTCCTTGACTTCATCAGTTCTAATACACTAGACCAGCTCGTCTCATCCCCCACAAGGGGAGATAACATTCTGGACTTGGTTCTCACCAACATGGCCGATGGCTGCACCACTTCCATAGTACTTTCTTCCCTGGTGAGATCAGATCATTGGTCTGTCTCATTCTAAGTTTCTATCCCACTCAGCCCCTCCCCAGCCATAACCAGACTAAAAAACTTTTCAAAAGCTGATTACAACCTCCTAAGAGAGGGTATGAGTAGCTTCACACCACTACCCCTCTCAGAGGATGCAGACAACTATGCTAAACAGTATATAAGCACGTGTACAACTGCATGGACTCATCCATACCCAACAGAACTAAAACCTGCGCCTCAAGGAAACACAAACTTGTCTGGTGGACATCCACTATCAACAGGCTTTACAACAAAAGCAAGAAACTGTTGTCCAAGTGTAAAAAGGAACAAATTCCAAATTGGAAAAACTCCCCCCTCAGCCTCAACAAGCAAATTAAATCACTAGGGAAACCTCCAAAACCAATTATGAGTTGAAACTAGCCTCCCAAACAAAGGAAAACCACAAGTCCTTCTTCAGTTACATCAGGAACTCCATGGCAAAGCCCAGGTTTGTTCCAAATTAGTACTTACACTGATCCTGTTGACTTAGGCTCAGCACATACTTCACTCCCCTATCCCCCCAAAGGCCCATTCAATATCTGCAATACGTATCCCACACCTCACATCTCTGTAGATCAAGTGTTAAAGGCCATATCCAAGGCAAAAAAACACAGCTTCCATGGGACCTGATAGTATCCCCCAGGCTGTATTCTGCAGCATCTCCAGCACGAACTAGCACTGCCATTGAGCACCATATTCAACCACAGCCTAATTATAGGCTTCATTCCAGCAGAGTGGAGAACTGCCATTGTCATCCTCTTGCACAAAGGTGGTGCCACTACTGACCTGGGAAACTACTGCCCCATTAGCTTGACAAGTCTGATCTGTAACGCCATGGAGCATATTATTATGGATCCCATAAACAAGGACATAGGCAATCTCCAAGCACTTGACCCCATCCAATTCGGATTCTTCAGGGACAGATCTTGCCTATTGAACCTGGCTGACTTCTTTGAGACTGTCACCAAAACCCTGGATGAGAGAATCAGTACACACAGCTTATCTTGACTTGGCCAAGGCTTTTGACACAATCCCCCACACGGGCATCATCGAAAAGCAAACACAACTTGGTGTAAATCCCTATCTCATCAGGTGGGTGGACCAATTGGCTCACCGATAGGACCCACAAGGTCAAAATAGGTGCCACCACCTCTGACAGCACACCTGTCACTAGTGGTGTTCCCCAGGGATCTGTCCTGGGACCCCTACTGTTTGGAAACTACTTCTCAGAGGTCCAGGCAAAGACAAAAGGCCTATGGCTGACCAAGTTTGCAGATGACTAAATGGGTGCTGTCACTGACTCCCCAAATGATGGTAACGTACTGCAAGAGGATCTCATAGCTACAAATAACTGCTGCCAAAGTCATGGCCTTAAGTTAAATGCAAAAAAATGTATCATCATACCATTTGGCAAAAACACAACTCCTAATGATTACCACATCAATGGCAACCCCCTAAGCACACAACCTGGTGAAAGAGCTGGGTACTCAGGTTGACAACAATCTCACATTTGACCATCATGTGGCGGCAGTGGTCAGAAAAGAATTTTACTTGGTTCATCTCATAAGTAAAGGGATTGCATCTAGAAAAAAAAAGGTTATTGCCGCTTTGTACTCCTCCCTCATTAGGCCTATAATTAAGTATAATGCCCCATTTGGTATGTACTTCTCCAAACACCTGCACTAACTGGAATAGCCACAGAAATACCTCACAAAGAGAATCCATGGCCTCCAACATCTGTCCTATGTGGACAGGCTCAAATCACTATCACTCTACTCTGTATCATACAGATTGCTCAGAGGTGATCTGTTTCCTGCCTACAAGGCAATATCTGACCCTGCCATACTAGATATGCTACATATCCATAAGTCTAACTCCTCGCGGATTACCTGCTTAATAGGCCTAAATCTAATATGCGACATCAATAAAACCTGCTGGAGAGACAGGTTTGTCTCCCAGAAGCTGCCCCATCTCTGGAATAGACTTCCCATACATATCAAACAGAGTAACTCGCTGACCCTCTTCAAGCACAACCTTGATGAGTGGGTGGAAAACCATAAATTTGTATAACAAAAAACAAACCAACTTTGCACAGCTGAAATATCTCATTTAATAAACCATATAAGAACAACAAAACTTTCAGATACCAGATACTTCATCAGTGTTAAAAAACATCATTAAAGAACTATTAATATAGTAAGACATACGAATCACAAGACACAGCCTAACCAAGCCATAAACAAAAATTAATAACATCACCCTTCATCAAATTTCCATATATTTACATAAATATACATAACAAAAACATTTACTATTACATAATAAATTATTTAATCAAAAGTTGCTTCTGCCTAAGCACTGGTTTAATGCTGACCATTTTATTTATCCCAGGAACACAGTCAGCTTGTAAACATATAATCCAATTATATTCCCTCAGTTCAAGTCTATTATTCATGTTACCATCTCTCAAACTTTTAAAGACATTCTCAATTACCCTAAAATTAAAAGTATGTTCATTACTCATTTCTAAAATATGTTTAGCAAGTGCATTATTTAAGATGCCTCTGTGAATGTCTGACCTGTGTTCAATAACTCTTTCTTTGAGCTTCCTTGTTGATTTACCTATGTAAAAAGTAGTACATGCCATACAAGTAGCCAAATAAATAATATTAGAACTATTACATGTGGCAAAACTTTTTTTTTTAATTTTTTATTGGTAATTGGGTGAGTAAAAAATATTGTCCTTATTGATGAAATTACAGCAAGTACAGTTATAACAGGATACGGTACCCAATTTTTTCAGAAGCTTAGGATGGATTTTGTGGGAGAAATCTTTATAACATAAATGATTTTTAAGGCTATATTCATTCCTATTTGCAAAAGATAGTTAATCACTTATAAACTTCCTAAGTTCAGGAAGAGTATATAAAATACTCCTATTATTATAGATCGCATCTGTAACTGATTGTGTACATCTATTATACATCATAACATATCTTAACCGATTATCAACTTTCTTGGTATCATTAACATTCACAGTATTCTCATTTTCATTGCTAAAAAAGGGCCTAGCCTCATTGTCTCTCTCAAATAAGACTTCCTCTCGCATCAGATCCAATAGATGTTGATCATACCTTTATCTTTAAATTCAATAATCATCTCATCTATTTGATTAATACATGAAGTTCTATCAGTATTCAAATGACTAGCATGCAAGAACTGGCTCTTCACAATTCCTTTAAAGGTCTATTTAGGGTGCATGTTATTCTTGTGTAAATACCTATTAGCATGCACTAATTTCGTATACATACTGGTTGTCATCCTTCCTTCTTTCATTTCTATATTAATATCTAAAAACTGAATCACATTCTTAGAATGTCATTTTAAATTCCAACAAATCAATGGTGGTGTTAAGAGAAGTAACAAAATCTAGATGTTCACTTTCAGACCATGCCCAAATCAAAAATACAACAACAACAAAACATTTGAAAAAAAAAACAATCTTTTCTTGATATGTATCAGGACTATTAAATACATATTTCTCTTCCCAGAGGCTTAAAGTTAAATGTGCATACATATTGGCCACTCGGGTGCCCATCGCTACCCCAGCCATCTGGTGGAATAAGGTGCCATTAAACATAAAAATATTATTTTCTAAAACTAACTCCAAAAGTTTACATATAGTCTCTATTTCTCTTAGTCTAAGGGAAGAGTACATACACAACACTTGTCTAATAGCATTAATTCCATAATGATTCAAAGTGACCGTAAATTATGATTTAATGTCCATTGTTACCAAGAAAAGAAATGACACCTCCCATTTATTTTATACCATTCAGATAATTTCTTTAAAAAATCCCCTGAATCCTTAATAAACTTCTTTACATAGTTCAAGTATTTACTAAGCACATCCTGTAAGTAGTAAGTAAAAGATTCTGTAACTCATCCCCTTCCCGAGACAATAGGTCTCATGAAGGGTTTGGTTACAGATTTATGTACTTTGGGAGGAACAGTGGGACATGAAACAGTAAAAAAAAGTTATATAAATCAACATTAATGTCATTCATCAATTGTAGCTCATAAATGCAACTACTAATAAATACAAACCTTGAAACCTCATTATTAATTATTTCCTTAAAAACATTCCGATCTGATAATTCATTTACAGATTGTACATAGTTATGTTTTTATAGACTGTCCATAGTTGTCATGATTCATAATGACTATACAGCCTCCCCCTTATCGACTTGCTTTATGATAGTTTCTTCATTCACCATTAATTTATGCAATGCATCTGATTCTTCTTTAGATAAATTATATGACTTAATAAAAATGTAACTTTTGCATATACTGATCTTTGCCTTACCACAGTTTATCCTGTGTTTGGGTTTCTTGGAAACATTTGTCCCAGGGGTTACACCTGTGTCCCTCACTGACAGGGGTAACAGGTGCTGACTGAGGGCTCTTTTTTGGGGATAAACTCATTGCTAAGCCTGTAATGACCCCAGGGCCATTAGCATAGTAACCTCCTATGATATTTCTATTTGTGTTGACTTAGGTTAGGTGCCTGTTTCTAAGAACATGCGAATAGATGGAACAGTTCCTACAAGTGAATGATCCCTCCCCCCAAAGGCAATTAATTCTGATGGCACATTTCTTTAGGTATTAAAAAGATTCTGCTAAAGTTCTGTTGATACAGTAACTAAACCTCCATCTATCTGGAACTTAATAGCCTGAAATGTTATCAGCTTTAAGAATTGGCCAAAACTTAACAGTACCTCTGATAATGAAGGCATTAGTTCAACAGGTAGTAGCAAACCAAAGTGCTCCCAAAGGGTCTGGGGTTGGGCAGCTAGCATGTCTTGATAACAAATGTAAATGCTCCATAATACTGGCCCTTTGATTAGCCAGATTAACTTGGTATTTGTTACATCCCCTTCTTAGAAATAAGTTTTCCATAGACTGGACACAATTTCTAAATGCATTTTCATCACTACAGACCCCTCTTACCTGCAAACACTTTGAGTACAGAATATTCAAAAGAATGACTCTGGGGTGGCAACTTTCTAGTTTGAGACTTTGCACAATGTAGTTTTCAAATTACCATCCCCCCATTTAAAAACCAATCCATCCAAAAATTCCATACATGTAATTTATTTTCCTAATGGTAAATTTCATACCATAAGGGTCGCTGTTGAGATACTACATAAAACACTAACTGCAAAGTGCTTCTATCCCACAGCAGCCATCTACAAAGTGGTGCCACGTATTCATCTCATGTGAAAATGGGCACGTGCTGGAATCTTAAATTATTTAAATTCAACATACCCCATACAGAGGTCAGCATAAATGGAGTCAAAAGTAGTATAGTTTTGAGAATGTGGAGTAGGAAATGGTTAAATTCCTCAGAGTACAGTAGATATAAAAAGTTTACACACCCCTGTTAAAATGCCATGTTTTTGTGATATAAAAAAATAAGACCACAATAAATAATTTCAAAACTTTTCCCACCTTTAATGTGACCTATAACCTGTACAATTCAATTGAAAAACAAGCAAATCTGTTAGGGGAAAAAATATAAAAAAAAAAATAAAAAAACGTACAATATGCTGGTTGCATAAGTGTGCACAGCCTTAAACTAATACTTTATGTGCACACCCTTAAACTAATACTTTGTTGAAGCACCTTTTGATGCTAGTAATGTGAGATACACAAGGCCTTTGCTTAACATTTCTAATTACAAAAAAAAAAAAAGATGTGTCCTACTACATGGCATCTTAAGTTTTTAAAATCGTATGCAAAGCAGGGAATGGCTTCTCAAAGACTACATATTAACAGAGAAACAAAGGTAGGTAGAGATGATTCAGATTTTATTACTAAATTGTGGAATATTCAAAAAGTAGCATCAATAATGTTTCATCCCAGCTAAACTAAGAGATGCTTTTTTACAACACTGTTTACCCAACTTTTACAGAACAATAAACTGACTTTAGAAGCACTTGACAAAGCTGAAAGCTAGGAAGTTAAAGAAATATAAATGCAACCTCCAACACTATAAAGATGGGGCTGCTTTTCTACATACTAAACAAAAACGACAACAAAAAAATAGGTATATATTGGAACTAACAATCAAAACTGCTTTAAGAGGAAGAGACAACAGCTTGGAAGCTACCCAACAGCAGGAAATATTTCAGCAGATTCTGCGTTATTTTCTGCTTGCGTTACTGACATTGAGAAGGGTGATTTTTCTCCAAAACAGAACCTTCCCCAGTCTGGCAATGGTTGCAAGGTGGACAGGGATGTAAACACTGGGGCTCCAAGAGACAATATAGATTACTCCGTGCTGGAGATATTCAAACTTCTATTTATCAGGTATGTGTTGACAGTGAAAATAATTTAGTTGCTAACCTTACTGCTTTTAATTTTGATACAACTGCCATTTCTCACTAAATAAAATGTCTTAATTATATTCTCTCTTCTTATGTGCTTTACTACCAGTTGGTAATGGATATTAAATTCTTTTGCAGGACTTTGAATTTAAAGCATTGGCTTGCCGCTAATGTAGGTAGTAAAAGTTAGTGTTATGAGGGCAAACCATTTAGATTTTCTTTTCAACCACCATACTGCAAATCCTGTTAAACTGTTTGAGCAGTCTTTCAAGAGTTGCATCTTAAACTGCATAATATTTTCAAGAATTTTTCATTTAACTGTTTATATGACAGAGATGGCTTGGTTATTATCCAGGCAGATAGAGGAGGGGCTATGTCTATTTGTTACAGGAAAGATTAATTGAGGCCAAATGTGCCTAATGATGGCAGAGACACAGAAGTTAAGGTTTTAAGCCCACATATACTTTTAAACAAGAAATCAACAAGTTTCTAACTCCAGCACACAAGCAGGGTTTAATAATTGTTGCTTAATATGTGCATCTAACAGTGGACCAATCTAACAGACAGTAGTAGTATTTGCAGCTGCAGATACAGAAACCCGCCAGTTAATTTCCAGGTAGACCCAGCCTATCCAGCTGTTTAACTGAACCCATCTGCAGTATCTAGAATATTCTCTCAAGCC
Organism: Protopterus annectens; assembly: GCF_019279795.1. Classification (NCBI taxonomy): domain Eukaryota; kingdom Metazoa; phylum Chordata; order Ceratodontiformes; family Protopteridae; genus Protopterus; species Protopterus annectens. The sequence continues at coordinate 268,257,306 of NC_056739.1, forward strand.
ATTACTACGCTTGTTATGGAAAAGGATAAGGAAACAACTCACTTTTTATAATTGGTTAATGACATTTTAATCTAACCTAATATGCTCCTGTGTACACTGGATATAGAAAGCTTATACACTAACAGTCCACACGATATGGGCTTAGCCATAAAACATTGGCTAGTAACTTCAGAGATGTACTCTGAAGAATTTATCCATTAATCTTCTACACCCTCTCAAAAGTGTACTTAAGATGTGTGTTTTCTTTTTTGGTAACTCATGTTTCCTTCAGACTAGAGGTATGGCTATGGGAGCCATTGTTGCCGCCCACTTATGCTGACCTCAACATGGGATATGTTGAATGAATTGACATACTTATGATTCCTACACTAACCCATTCTTACATGAGATGAATATGTGGCACCACTGTTTAGATGACTGCTGGCTCTGGGATGGCATCAGTTAGTGTTACTTGGAATATCTCAACAGCAAACCTTATGATATAAAATTTATCATAAGGAATGATATTACATCTATGGATGTATTGGTTTCTAAACCAAGGGTGGTAACTTCAGAACCACTTTTTATAAACCAGAGTGTTGCCACCCCACCCTCATTACTTGGACTATTCCTTACTCAACATTTTTGCAGGCAAGAAGGGTCTGTAGCGATGAACCTGAGTTTAGAAACAGTGTCCAATCTATGGAAAGCAACATTTCTACAGAAAGGATATAATAAACAGCAAGATAATGTAGCTAACCAAAGGGCCAATGTTATGCAGCATTCACATTTATCAGTACATGCTAGCCACCCAGACACTTTGGAAACAGTTCTGTTTGCAACTACCTATGGAAGTAATGTCTTCATTATCAGAGATACTATTAAGCTTTGGCAGATTCTTAGTGTCAATAGCCATTTAGGCTCTTTAGTTCCTAATTCATGAAAGTTTAATTACTATATTAGCAGAACATTTTTTCCATAGTTTTAGTAAATGCTTCCACAGAATTAACAGATTGACATTTTTCAAGAAGGGGGGATTATGGGCAGCTTCCTTTGCTGGAACTGTTACATGTGTCCACAACCCACATGTTCTTAGAAAAGTACAGTTGTGGAAGTTGAACTTACCGTAACAGTAGATGTTTGAATGATCACTGCTGCAGTGGCCTTAGCTATATGGGTTATATCCTGCCAAGGGTATAACAGCGGGACAGCATCCAAAGTATCAGAGTACCATCCACGCACTCAAACTGTGTGAAGCAGCTTGAGCTGAGCTAAAAGACAAGATTGTACAGGAAAACATCACAGCTACTGCAGCAGTGATCATATGAACATCTAGTGTTATGGTAAAGTTCATCATACTGGTCACTGCTGCAGTAACCTTGGCTATATGGGTACATTAGCTTAGCTAACTACATTTGAGAGGTAGAAGGCGAAGAGTCTAGGATCCCCTGGAGAGTGGCCCTATTAAGTTTGATCTAGACCTAGACAAGGAATCAAGCTTATAGTAAAAACATATACAAAGATCCAAGTAGCAATGTCTGGAATCCACCCCTTTCCAGAAAAGCCATTGATGAAGGCAAGGTCCTGGCAGAGTGGGCCTTGACCTGCCTAAAATAGTTTTGTTATGGTAAGTGAAACAAAAGGTAATAACCTTATACCACCATTTGGAAATAGTCCTGTATTGACACATATTGTCCCTTGTTCTTACCTTTACAAGAAATGAAAAATTGATCCGAAAATCTGAAACATTTAGTTCTGTCAAGATAGTATCCAAGTTGTCTCTGGACATCCAGGAAATGGAGTATCCTCTCTTTCTCATTTCTAGGTTCAGGAAAAAAGATGGATAGTTTGGTTTAAAGTAAACTCCGATATCACTTTACACATAAAAGGAAGACTAGTTTTCAAAGAAACTCTGTCCCTAGGAAAACTAACATTGAGTTGCAAGCTCTTATGGTGAGTAAACTCCGATACCCTTCTTGCAGAGATCAGAGCAATCAGTAAAACTGTTTTCCTTAAGAACCTCAAGTCAGACGGATTAGCTGGTTCAAATGGAGTAAGTGTTAGCTTCTCTGACGCAAAATTAAGATCCTAAGGAGAAGCCGTCAATTTTTTTAGTGGCCTCTCATACAAAACCCATTTCAAGAATATTTTGACAAGACTAAATTGAAAGAGAAGGATCAATGGATAGACATGTGGAAATGACAGACAAATGAACCTTGACAGAGGAATAAGAAAGGCCATAGGATAACAACTTACAAACATTGTAAAACCGGAGAACAGCTGGTGCTGGTCATGTAGCTGGCACCAACTAGAAAACCTTATCCATTGCTAATATATGACTGTCTAGTAGCAGGGTTTCTTCCCTCCATTAGTACCTGCTGCATTTTCTCAATAAACAGATGCCTAAAAGGAATTTAGACCCCATCATCCAGACTGTCAGTTAAAGATGACTGACATTGGGAAACATCAACCGCCTCTGTTCCTGTGTGAGTAGATCCAGTCTGTGAGGAAGCTTGTGGTAATTGGCCCTGGCCATTTCCAAAAGAAGGGAGAACCATGGTTACTTGGGCCAGAAGGGAGTCATCACAAAGATCTTGGGGGGGATTTCTTCTGAATCTTAAGAAGTAACCTGTATATTTGTGGAAAAGCATACAGAAACATTCCTGTCCAAAGAAACGGCATCTGTTTTCAAGGCCTTCTTGCATGGTGTCCTGGAATAGAATATTGCTAGCGGAGTAGTCAAAGAGGTCTAATTGAGGAACCCCCCACAGATGGATCGAATCTTGGAATACCCCCTGATCACGTTTCTATTTGTGAGGGTCTGCCCTTGCCCTGATCAACTTTTCTGCCACAGAATTATGGTCTGAGAGAATGTAGGATGCCTGTAGAGTGAGAATGTGTTGTGAAGCTATGTCCCAGGCTGATATAGCTAATCAGTAAAGGGGGAACAACCTGGTTTTCTCTTGCTTGTTGATGTACCACATGACTGTGGTAATGTCTGTAACCTCTTGAAGAGGTCACAGAGATCAAAGATGGTCTAGAGCATGGAATACCTTAATCAGGATGAGGAACTCCTTGATATTTATGTTTGCATCTGTCCTTGGGATCCCACACCCCTGCTCTTTTAATCCCCTGAAACTGCTCCCCAAGCAAAGTCCAAAGTGGCTGTTGTGACTGACTGCTTTGGAACAGAGAGGGAAAAGGGGAGAGCTGGATTTAAGGATATCTGTTGTCTCCACCAAAAGATTTCTATTTTAACAAACCCTAACACTGGGATTTGAAAAAAAATAAAGGCTGTTGATGCTGGGACCAAAGAGAGTTCAGATACCACTGTATCCTTCTCATGTGAAGTCTACCAGGGGTATCATGAAAATCCTGAGGTATTCCGTCACAATGACTGGACTGCTTGGAAAACCTTAGAAACAGATCTACATAAAGACATATTTTTTTTCCTTTAGAAGAAAAGGTCTTTGAACTGAAGTGGCTAGTTGCCATCTCTGGAACAAAGTCCTGTGTGAAGGACTCGAGAAAGACTTAAGAATGTTCTGTTGGAATCCCAGCTTGTGCAAGAGATCTCACTAGAGACAGATTCAAAAATGAAAAGCAGAAGGAACACGCACCATGATGTAGAAATAAGTTTAATAGCAAAGCTTTCGAGATAAAACTCTTCTTCAGTGCTTAAAATCACACAAACACATTTTCATATATACACCACACGAACAAATTCAAACCAATAGAAGCGCAGCAACAATTGCGTGCTTGTTTCATGGAAGAGGAGACCTTTCCTTGAGAACAGGTTTTAAACTCAGTGTCTTTCAGCCCACGGGGCACATCTGCTTGAAAATAATTAATCCATGTATATTCAGCATTCTCAGTACTCAACACAATATCCCCTCCTCTAATACTTCTTTCAATGTTTTTATAGCCCTAAATTTAAAACTGTGTTTTTCCTGAACTTATATGTTTAGCTAAGGCATTACTCTCCACCTCTCTGAGTGTATCGGATAAATGTTGAGCTATCCTTTCTTTTACATTCTGTTGGTTTTTCCACCATAGAATGAAATAAACTTTTTACAGGTAAGTAAATCACATTCTTAGTCTTGCAAGTGGCAAACATATGAAAATAAAATGTCTTACATGTATTAGAGTGTACAAAAACATTGCCAGTGTTTGTCACTATATAAATAAGAACAATCACAACAAGGCACAGTAAGAATGCTATAGTTAAAACTAAAATATAGTACATTTGTAGGGCTTTATAACAGAGCTGTTGTTTCAGATTCCTATATTTCCAAAACGCAAAACTAAGTGATGAACCTACAATTTCTTTAACCACATCAAATGTACATAGTATAGATCAATTGTCTTGTAAGTTGTTTAACCCTATTAGTAGGTGAATTACATTGCATAATATATCAAAACTTATTTCTGGAAGTACTATCCATAGTATTATTTACAGTCCTAGTGGCTGGGACTGGTAGAGAGAGAGATTCCTGACACTTTGAAAAAGATTCTGAAAAGAAAAGCAAGTTGTCTAAATATGGAAAAATGTGGATACCCTGTAGCCTGCAATGAGCTATAAATGGAGCTAGACACTTAGTGAACATTCTTGGTGCAGTGGGTAGTCCAGAGGGTAAGGAAGAAAACTGATAATGTCATCCAGACATACAAAACCTTAAGAAACATCTGAAGTCTGGATGAACAGGGATGTGATAAGCATCTTTTAAGTCTAATGTTACCAGGAGACTTGAAAGTGGAAGAAGCGCAACAGGTTGTAAAGTGACATCATTTTGCATCACGGCACTATCACAAACATGTTTAGGAAAGAAACCAGTCTCAAAGCATTTTCTTTCTTTGGCATTAGGAACATCCTTGAATAAAAATCTTCCCCAACTGGTAAGGAGGAACTGATTCTATCACTCCTCGGAGCAGCATGTGATGATGAACTGGTGGAAGAGAGAGAGAGAGAGTCAGTCTGATACTGAGGATGTATCTAACACAACGATAACTGATTGTCTGAAGAAGCCACATCAGGGTGGTGAAAGCACTTGCCTGAATAAACCATATTTTTGTTCATATTATATGCACATTGTGCTTTGTTTTGCCGTTACGCTTTGTTAGTGTCTATTTTATTTAACAATTGTTTACCGGCAAAGTCCGACTTGGAACGAGCCAGTTTTCAGCGGTGGCCCAGGGAGAAATGCTCCAGGTGCATGGCATGTCTTTTAAACAGACAGAAGAGGGGAAAAAGAGTGGTCCATTTAAAAGTATGTTACAGTGCTGAGAGTCCGTTAAAACAAACTCCTAAAATAATTACTTTCCTCTTCAGCAAGGTTAAGAAAATGGAAGTTTTTTCCTCAAACAGACCTTATCTACCCAGCAATTGAAAGCACACGCTAACAGTCAAATCTCAAAGCCTCAGAAGAGCGTACTCCTCACGCAGCAGTAAATCTCTGAAGGGCCTTGCGCCTAAACTTGTCTTTTAATCAACTCAGCTCAAGCTGCTTAACAGTTTGGGAGAGTGGAAGGTGCCCTGAAGCTTTGGAAGCTGACTAGCTGTTATATCCTTGGCAGGATATAACCCATATAGCTAAGGCTACTGAAGCAGTGATTAATATGATGAACATAAAGTACTTTACACTAAAACAAACAGAACATATGTTGGATGTTTTACTACCTATAAAACTATGTGGTCTATCCTGTTATTGTATGGCAAACCACTTGTATATTCAGGCAAAGAATGCCTTTCTACATTAGGGATATTACTTTTAAGAGTGCATACACTGATGTTATGGTCCCTGCCCATATTTGTTTTTTGGGGGGATGGGCAATGCTTCATTTCATTTTGGTATATGCCTGGGTTTATTTTTCTAGTCATTTTACTATATTTTATTTGGTGACAGCAGTTTATGCACTATGTATTCTGAAATGGCCACATGATGTCACGTTTTTCCCTCCTTGTATGAAGATCACATGACTTCATAGGTGCACTTCGCACTGAAAAAGCTTTGTGATCTAAGCCTAGTATGCAGTTTATCCTTTGTGGTGTACATTCATAAATTAAGGAAGATTTTTTTTTCTGATGAAGTTCTGTATTAATAAATGGGAATGAAAGCACTAAAACTTTTAGTGTTGTGATTATTTTCGTCAGCTTGTTTTTTGGTCTTGAGCAATGCCAAGTTCTTTTTTCATGTTTTAGTTGGTTTCTTGGTTTTGTGCAGCTTTGGCGTGTGTGTGTGTATATATATATATATATATATATATATATATATATATATATATATATATAAAGTATGGCAAATCCACAGAACAAAAAGGCATTACGAATGGAAAGGGAGGATGCCCCCCCCTTGTCGGACATGACAATGATGACAAGAAATGGGTGGGAGATGGATGGGGTTATGGGATGTGCACAGGGTGTGGCCTAAGTCCAGTTTTAGCCACAACAAAAGGTGCCAACCCTTTCTTTACTAATAAAACTTATACTTGTTGGCCCAGCTTGAAGCTATAAAAGGTCCATCTGAATCAGTGTACTATCTGGTTAACAAATGTAAAAATTAAGGAGAGGTGCTGTGGCTCTAGTGAACCTGGGCATGTACAGGCCCATGAAGTCCTGAAATAGGAAGAGTTAACAAAAGGAAATGCAATGCGTTAGCCATTTATAAACAGTAATTGGAGATGGGCCTACCTTTTGTTAAATATGTAACTGGTCAGATTTCCATTCACCCTTAATTCTTTCAAGGTAAATCTTGGTTACCTATGCACATCCAGGGTATACAAGATAGTTTCCCTCTTTTTCAGAGGGGTAAGCTACACCATAGTGAGGTAAATGCCCTGATTTAAGGACAAGTCTTTCACCACAGTAGCATATATGTGGGACTGGTGAAGTGCAACTCTATCCTTGTACATGTGAAGGAGGGGAACATAAAACAGCTACAATTATGCTGTCTTGCTATCAGACTTGAAAGACATTTCTTTTACTTCATGTATCTGAGTGGTGGAGCAGCAGCTAGGTCAAAAGGTGGCAGAGTTAATTTCTCTCCCTCATAGCAGTGGTCTCATGGTGGACATAATTCTTTCTTGAATAGCCTCAAATGCAAGAAATGCTTTAATAGTAACAAACAGGATCCCACAATAGGTAAAATAAGAGCACACATGCACAAAACAACAGACTTGTAAAGGTCTGACAGGTATTTGATAATACTGGACACCAAGATCTTGTTAGAAACCAGACTTCTCCCTCTAGTAACAAAGAGCTTTTTTCCCAATTCGCTAGTATGACTCTTTCCTAGCTCCTCATAAAACGGAAAGCTTTTCCTTGGAAAATGTGTTTAAAAGGATTAAAAGTGAGATCAAACATGGGGACAGCCTTGGGGTTTTCTGGTTGGGGTATATAAAATCACCCATTTTACAGGCTATTTCCTAACCAAAAAGATGAGATGAAGAAAACATGGTTGTGTGCATATCTTAATTTTAATTATTAGATTTATGTTGTAGCAATGAGTCTTGGGACTTCCAGCCATCCCAACTATCTCCCAGCCAGCAGATGTCCTTTGCTGTCCAACATCTTCATGTCAATGCTATAAAGGTATGCCAACTAGTGCCATCCTCAGGTGGAGCATGACCCGACTGGAGTGATCCCCTGGATGAAGTTTCTATTTCCCATCCACTCATCAAGACTTCTCTTGAAGAGGGCCAGTGAGGTACGCTGTTTGACATGTATGGGAAGACTATTCCATAGAATGGTCAGTCTCTGGGTTATGAACCTGTCCCTCCAGCACGTTCTGTTGATTGTGGTAATGAGGTTGGAGCGAGTGGTGCGGAGAGATTGGGATTTCTTTAGATGTAGCATTTCTAACACAGCTGGGTCAGACATGGATTTATAAGTCAAGTAGACAATATGAGACACAGAACAGTTGAGAGTTTTTTTGAGTCAGTCCATATAGGACAAGTGTTGGCCTAAGATCCTCTTTGTGAGGTACTTTTGTGGCCTCTCCAGTTGTTGCAGGTGTCTAGTGAGGTACAGGCCAAATTGGGCATTGTACTCAATGATTGGCATAATGAGGGAAGAGTAGAGGGAGACAATGACCTCTTCTTGGATGCAAAACCCTTAGTAATGAGATGTGCCACATAGGACTTTCTCACCACAGTGGCAGTATGGTGGTCAAAAGAGAGGCTGCTGTCAACCTGTATTCCCAGATCTCTTATAATGCCTTCTGTGTTCAGTGGACTACCATCGATGTGGCAGCTCATGGGAACTGGGTTTTTCCCAAAGGGGATAAGAGCACATTTTTTGGCATTGAGCTTAAGGCCATGGTTCTGACACCAGTAGTCGGTCTCAGTGAGGCCTTTCTGTAGGATGTCAACATCACTTGAGGAGTTAATAATGGCTCCCAAGTCTGTGAACTTTATCAGCCGGAGTCCCTTTGTATTGGACTGGACTTCGGAGAAGTAGATGCCAAACAGATGACGACCCAGTACCGATCCCTGTGGGACTCCACTCGTGACTGGTTGGTAATCTGACTTGAAATCAGCTACTTTCACACTGTGGGTTCTATCTGTGAGCCAGTTTGCAACCCACCTAGTGATATAGGGGTTGATGCCTAGCTTAGTGAGTTTTTCTATGATTCCTGAGTGGGGAATGGTACCAAAGGCCTTGGCCAGATCAAGGTAGGCTGTATGAACCACCTCCTCTTCATCCACAGCTCTGGTGACTGACTCAAGGTAGTCAGCAAGTTGAGCAGGCATGATCTACCCTTCACAAAAACAAACCGTGTGGGATCCAGAGTTTGGAGATTCCCCTATATCCTTGTTTATTAGGTCCACGATGATGCGTTCCATAGCTTTGCATATCAGGCTTGTCAGGCTAATGGGGTAACAGTTCCCAGGGTCCATAGTCACTCCTCCTTTGTGGAGAGGGTTGACTATAGCAGTGCGCTATTCAGCAGGGATAAAGCCTAAGGTGAGGCTGTGATTGAACAGGGCACACAGGTGAGGTGCCAGTTCACTCTGTAGTTCATGTAGAACACAGCCAGGGATATTGTCAGGTCCCATAGAAGCTGCATTCTTGGCCTTGGACAGTGCTGTTTTAACCTGTGCAGCAGTAATACTGGGTGCCTGGCAATCTACTGGTATTGTGATTGGTCCTTTGTGGGGGAAACTGGGGAAAAGTTGGCACGGATTCTGTCAGCAAGTATATTGTCAATATCTGTTGGCTCGATATAGGAGGTACCATTGTGCAGCAGCTCAGAGTAAATCTGGGTATCGCCATGAAGGTTATTTACATAACTATAGAAGGCCTTGTGGTTGTCTTTATTATCTTCTGAAATTCTGTTTTCATAGTTAGCTTTAGAGGATTTGATGAGGGATTGCAATTTTTTTTTTTTTGGTAGGTACTAGGCTATCAGCCCAAGGGCCTACGTAAGCCTAGCCAGCAAGGTACCATAGCTTACGCCAACCAAGAAAGTTATTTTCCTGTGCCACTGTCCAGCAGAGACACAGAAGTGATCCCCGGGGTGTATTTCCTATTTCCCATCCATTCATCAAGATTTTTCTTGAAGAGTGCTAATGAAGAACTTTGCTTGACATAGATGGGTAGCTTGTTCTAGAGTATAGGAAGTCTCTGGGACAGGAATATATCCCTCCAGCGTGTCCTGTTTATTGTGGTGACAAGGTTTAGGTCCCTAGAGCATGTAGTTTGGAGGGATTGGGATTTCTTTAGGTGTAGCATGTCCAACAGCTCTGGGTTTGACATAGCTTTATATGTTAGGCAGAGATCACCTCAGAGTAGGCGATATGCTATGGAGTAAAGCTGGAGTTTTTTGAGGCAGTCAGTGTAGGGCATTTGTTTGAGGCCAGTAATCCTCTTTGTGAGGTACTTCTGTGGCCTTTCCATCTGCTGCAGATGTCTTGTGAGGTACATTCCAAAAGGGATGTTGTACTCTATAATGGGTCTAATGAGTGACGAGTAGAGGGGAACAATGACCTCTTTTTTCCTGGATGAGAACCCTTTTATGATGAGTTGTGCCATGTAGAAGGACTTCCTGACTACTGTGACGATGTGACTATCAAAGGAGAGACTACTGTCCACCTGGGTCCCAAGGTCTCTTATCACGCATTCGGTGTTAAGTAGATTGCTGCCTATGTGGTAGTTCATGGGTACAGAGTTTTTACCAAAGGGGATGACACTGCACTTTTTGGCATTGAGCTTGAAACCATGGCACTGACACCAGGCATCTGTCTCAGTGAGGCCCTTCTGTAGGATGTCCACATCATTTGGGGACTTGACTATGGCTCCTAGTTTGCAGTCATCTGCAAACTTCATCAGCCAGAGGCCTTCGGTGTTAGCCTGTACTTCAGAGAAGTAGATACCAAACAGGAGAGGTCCCAGGACGGAACCCTGTGGCACTCCACTTGTCACTGCCTTGAGGTCAGATTTGGAGTCTGCAACTTTTACAGTGGGGTTCTGTCAGTGAGCCAGTTGGCAACCCATCTTGTGATGTAGGGATTTATAACTAGTTTAATGAGTTTAGAATTCCAGAATGGGGGATGGTGTCAAAAGCCTTGGCAAGGTCAAGATACCTTACCCTCATCCACGGCTTTGGTGACTGCCTCAAAGAAGTCGATCAGGTTCAGAAGGCATGATCTGCCTTTCACAAACCCAAACTGGGTGGGATCCAGAGTTTGGAGGTTACCAATGTCTTTGTTTATGAGTTCCATGATGATACATTCCATGGCCTTCCAGACCAGGCTCGTCAGGCTAATAGGTCGATAGTTCCCGGGATCAGTGGCTGATAAAGGAGTTTTTCCATTCTTGGGACTTTACCTTATTCTACATCAGTTTTCTCCTCCTGTTGTAGAGTTTGTTTAAGATAGGGAACCACCAGATTGGCTTCCTTTTTTTGGAGGAGCATCTTGGTTCTATTGGGTATGGCAAGATCTATGCATTTGTGTACGTGTTTGTACAGTGCACTGGTGTATGATTCAGTGGTTATGCAACTATTCTCCATTTGCATGGGTGCCGTGAAGTTAGCCACCTCTATTCTTAGGAGCCCAAAGTTAGCTTTGGAGACATTTTCATGGTGGTTACCTTTACGGGGGGGGATGTGGATTTCCAAGGCGATTAGTTTGTGGTCAAATCTAACCAGGGAGGAGTTGACTACTGGTGTAGAGCAACAGTCGACCATGTTAGTAATGACCAGGTCAAGGATGTTGCTACCTCTAGTGGGGGTAAGAACGAGCTGGTCCAGGGCATTGGAATTAATGAATTCTAGGAAATGTTGGGCAAGTGCATTGGTACATGAATAGTTTTCCCAGTTAATGGAGAGATAGTTGAAGTTGTCCAGTATGAGTGTGTTACATTGGACCCTAATATTCTCCAGGGTGCTTAAGAATGTGGAGTGAATGTCTTGGGACATGTTTGGGGACCTATAACAGGCTGTTACCTGAATCACTGTCTTACACAATGTTAGCTGCACCTGAAGTATCTCTGATGCATTATGTTGGGCTACCAGTCTGGAGGTGTGCACATCCCTTATGAAAATGGAAACATTACCAGCTTTGGAGCTTCGGTCCAAGTTCTGGGGTCGAAAGGTGTGGAATGAATTATAATCTGGTAGTGCAGGGGTGCTTTCTGCTGCCTTGAACAAGGCCTATGTTACAGCACAAATGTTGATGTTCTCCATTTTAAGGAGTGCTTCGAGTGAGTGCATTTTGAGATTTAGACTTCTACCATTGAGCAGCATGACCCTCAGATTGCATTTGTTTGTAGCTGTTATGGTGGTAATTTGGTCTTTGGAACACCACCTAGAAAAGGCACTATAGGGGTGGCAAGAGCCTTGGCCAGTATCCGGAAGCTTAGGGGTGACAGATGCAGACCATCTCTGGCAAAACATCGAGGTCTGTCAATCATGTCATCCTAGGCAGACAGATACTGGAACCCCTTAGAATGACACCAGAAACTTAGCCAATTGTTGAAATCAATAATTTTCTGCTTGTACTGTAATATAATTCTGGGTGATGGTAGGATGCAGCTTAGGGCTAGGGTCGTCGTACCCGCCTGGGCTACATAATCTGAGAGCTCCTCCATGTCTGTTTTCATGTAGTCCAGGGAGGCATGTCCCAGGTCATTCACACCCACATGTACAATGACAGAGTCATGTTTGTACCTGTTGTTGAGGGACCTGAGTGTGTGCGTTATATGGTGGATCCTGACAGACAGCTGACTGTTACTTTCTCCTTATTTAACCTAGTGAGTGGGACATCAGTGTGCCTCACTATTGAGTCACCTATGACTAGTGTGTTGGGCATGCTGTTTTGCCTTAGGGGCTTTGGTTGAGTGTCACACTGTTTAGGAGAGTTATGTGTCTTGTGATTAGTGTTGTGTTGTGGTGGTCGAGTGCATTTCTGCATTGGAGGTCTCTGCTATTTGGGTAGATTTTTGATAGCCTCCATGAAGGTGGGTGTGTGGTTTGTGTTTTTATGTGAAGCAGTGCTGGTGTGTGTTCTGGACGCCTGTGTGTTCCATGTGGTGTGGTGCAAGTGTTGACCTTCTCCACTTGACCAGCTATTCTAGTCTTGGCTGGAGTGTGTGTGGCTTCCAATTTGGATATATAAGTGCATCTCTCACAAGTCTGAGTGTTGGGAGGTAAGACTAGAGGGTTGTCAGTGTACATGAGGCAGTTGCTACATTGCCTCAGGATGCCCAAGTTCACCAGGTTAACAGGAGAAAGCACAGGGAACTGACCTTTAGACATGCCTGGAAGGGTGGGCAATAATAATTATTACTGGAGCTATTTCCTTGTAGAACGTTAATGCTGGTACCCCTTTTGTGTGCTACAATAATTGCTACAAGAAGTCTAGTATGGTAAAGTGTTAGACTAATAAGCTTGTAAAAGTGCAGGAATGGAGAGAACTAGCAGATATAAGAGAAAAATTGAAGAGCAGACTTTGGCACCTCTCAGAAGCTTACAAAGAGTCCTGGATACAGCAAATCTGTATCTGGACTAGACTAGTTAAAGGAAAAGTGGAAACACGAGCTTTTAGACCAAAAAGTTGAGGGAGATGGAAAAAAAACTGCCCAAACGGACAATAAACTACAATTTCTGGGCCAGAAACTACTCCCGTTGTGGTAGTGTTTACCACTCCCACTGACAAGCTAGAAGGCTTCCCTCCAGCAAAGAGAGGCTTGGGGGGCTCAGAAGCTTACAAACATTCTTGGATACATCAAAACTGTATCTGGACTAGACAAGCTACTGCAAAGTCAGGAAACAAATGCAAACATGGGCTTTTAGACCTGAAAGTTGAAAGAGATGGAAAAACTGCCCAAACGGCCAATAAACTACAATTTCTGGGCCGGAAACCATTCTTGTGGTAGATAGGCTACCTAGTGCTCACCACTCCCACTGATAAGCTAGAAGGATTCCCTCCAACACAGAAAGGCTTGGGGGGCTCAGAAGCTTACAAACAGTCCCAGATACAGCAAATCTATAACTGGATTAGACTAGTTACAGGAAAGGCAGGAAACAAGCTTAGATTTTTTTTTTTTGTTAAAGAAAAGAAGCTAAAACAGCACTAAAAACAATTCAAGTGCAGTGCAAGGTAGGACACTTGAGTGGTAGAGGTCTTGTCCAAGGATGGCAAAGGTGAACTCTCTTTTAGCTTGATTGTAGCATTTGATAAAGAGGACCAAGGGAATTCTTCTTGAATGGCCCGAGTAGGAGGTCCCTTTTAAAAATACTGTAGTGATTTTTTTTTCTTGTTGAGTGGTATTTGACACTGTCAGGGATCTGTTTGTAATGCTTAGAGTAACAGAAGGAAATACAGTTCGCAATCCACTTTGAAATGGTCTGGTTTCCCCACTGGCATTCCCTGTTTACCTTCTGCAAAGGCCACTAACACCTGGTCAGATGTTACAATACTCTTGTGTAAGTAGAACTTTAGTTGTGTATAACTGGAAAATGAAATAGTCTTACCCTTGTTCTCCAGATTAAGGAAGAAAACAGATGTATATCTTGGATTAAGGAGACCAATGACACCACGTTGGGTAAGGGGCAGGTGTTTGTTCTTAAGGTAATGACATCTCAAAAGAAATTCAGGAAGAGTTCTGCACACATCGGGGCTCGTAACTCGGAGATACACCTAGATAAAGCCAATGCCTGCAGCAGTGCTGTTTTCCATGTAAGCAGTTTAGGACTACTGGGTTACGGGGTGGTAGTGTTACATTTTCCAGTACATAACTTATAACCTGGGAATCAGGTTAAGGTTCGAGATGCAGGACCCTTTTTAGAACTGTGTCATTCCAGGGGTGAATATATGCTGGAAGGGGCATGGAAAAGTCAAGCAGATACAGTTGGTGTGTCTTTTTGTAGAAGACAAAGGCATTCTAATACCTGTTCTACATAGATTGTGTGGGTAGAACTCCATTAGCCTTATACCAAGACAAAAAAAACCTCTTCCATTTGGTTACATATGATTTCCTTAGTACTTGATGTAGCTTCTTTAGGTGTAGACAGGGCATTCTGTAAGGATTGTTTTGGCTGGAACCAGCAGCCAATGATCCACAATCCATGCTGACAGTTTTAAAGATTTCAGATTGGGATAAACAGACCCATTGTCCTGGGTTAGGAGATCCATGAAGAGTGTAATGCTTCTCCCTTTGCTGAACATTAGGAGGAAGGAGAACCAGTTTTTGCCTAGGTCAGTAAAGTGCCATCAGTATCATCTTTTGTCTGTCCCTGTCCTCACCTTCTATAATCCCTGGGACAAGGGGGTATTGGAGGAGAGAAAGGTCTGTTCTCCACATCCATCTCTGGGAAGTCCTTGAACAGAACTTACACATTTGTCTGCTTTCTGTGGAAACAAAAAGGTCAACTTTTGGAATACCTCACTTAGGTGTCAGGTCTAGGAATGCTTCCCCTTTCAACATCCACTCACTGGTGTCTAGGAGTGATCTACTCAGACCATTTGCAAGCAGATTTGCTTGACCCGGTATGCAAGAAGCTATGGGGGAGTTCTAATCTTTGGGCCACCTGCCACAGCTCTACAACTAGTCTGTACTGGTGGTAGGAGTGAACTCCTCCCTGTTTATGTGCCATATTACTGTGGCATTTGTAAACATCTTCATTAGTTCTGGGACATTCTTCCAAGTATAGGTAAACATAGACCCCTTCATGTTCTGCAAAAGCCAATGACTGGTGCCAGACAATAGGTAAACACACTGGACCTGCTCAACAAGTCTGCCACTAGATTGGGCTCTGAAGGAAAGTAAACCACCTGAAGAGTCACTTGATAGCTAAATCCCATGCCTGAAGATCTGCAAATCTGCAAAGGAGATAGACTCCCTACGCCCTTCCTTGTTGATGTACCACATTACAGTGGTATTGTCTGAAGCTGAGGGTAACAATGTGGAAAAGAGGAAAGAAAAGCTTGCAGAGCTCTCATCTCTTGTACACTGAAATGATCCAACCTCTGATGAGGAGGCCAGAGACCCTGGACCCTCAGAGGGCCATAAGAACGTCCATTCTCCAAATCTAAGGCATCTGTGAACACTTCCTGAGAAGGAATTATAGTCAGAAGGAGATGCTCCGGATTGAGACAGAGCTGACGGATCCACCACTGAAGCTGGAGCTTGAGACAAGGAAGTAAAGGAACCAGGAACTCCAGAGTGTGGCAATGTTGAAGATGCACTGATCTGATGTACTACTGTAGCTTCTTCATATGGAACTGGTGAGAAGAACCATGAGAATAGTGGATGCTATAAACCCCAGAACCCTGAGAAATTCAGTGACCATAAGAGAGGACACAGGAAAGACTGGAAAAAGTTTGTCAAGAGACAACATCCATGAAAAAAGGGACCTTGAAAAAGGTGTTGAGCAGAGAAAAGATGCAAAATTGGTCTCCAGGTACTCTCCTTCCAAGGAACCAAAAAACATTCTGGAGTAAAACCCTTTCCCCACGTGGCAGGGTAGAACAGGATAAATAATGCCCTGATCCAAAAGGGACTGCAAAAACTCTTAGAAATGAGGAAGCTGTTCCAAAGTAGGTTGTGGAATTCCTGAAGGGGGGGCAGGGATTTCCAAACCATAAAATACCCCTAATGAATGACAGGCAGCACCCTGGAATCCAATGTTATCCGATACCAGAGAGAGAGGCAAACCTAGTTGATGGAAAGAGGAGGCCAAATGTCAAATGGAGACTGGCTTGCCCTGAAAAGTAGGCTTCTGAGATGGAGTCAGAATGGATTTAACAGGGGGACTATGCCTGGACCTTCTCTTACCCTTGAGAGGTGGGCAAGTCTGCCTAGGGACAAGGGCAGACTTAGAAGGATAATTTCTCTGAAATTTGGAAATAGGGGAGACAAAAATATATCTGAGTTTCTGCAAGGCCTTAATCTTATCCTGGAGGGACTTAAACCATACCTTTCAAGTGCACCTCATTACGAGGAACGTACCTCATTTGGGGTCTTAAAAAGTTCATCATTCTAAGTTCTTCAAAGTACATTGAATTGAAAGTCTGTCACATCACAGTGTTTAGAATTTTTTTTTTTTAAGTAAAAAGAAAAAAAAAGAATTTAATCATTAAAGGATCTTCTTAAAGGTAAAACCAAGTAAAAACCAGCATATTTTCATCCCCTATGAGAAGTCCTAAGTAAGTTGTTAGTAATACATTAGTATATGTATCCACATTTTTTATTTTGAAGGCGAGTGTTCCTCATTTTGGACATGGAAGGTTGAGAGCTATGACTTAAACAGGTCAGCAGCAGGTGTCACAAAAAGATTTTTATTATCCAGAGAGACGTGCAAAAGTGTGACTTTAACATCTGCAGTTAAAGCCTGCAGATATAACCAAGAATAAAGCCTCATCACAGAACCAAAAACAGCAACCCTGGAAAGCATCAAACGCATCATAGCTGCATTTTATGGAGTGACAGAGATCCAAGCAGGGAAAGAGCTAAAGCCTTTTCATCAGAATCAGAAAGGTCAAAGACCACCAAAGCTACCCGGAAAGATGGGCCAAAACATACCTAGTCATGTGGGTTTGGTAATTAACAACCCTAAAACACAAGGTGGAAGCGGTATATACTTTTTATCTAACTCTTCTATAGGTCGACTGTCCTTACCTGAATGAAGGAGCTTAGTAGATGGCAGAAGCTTAGAAAACTTACAACAGACACTGGAAAGGCTTCAAAAGGATGTGCGAGAATTCGGATACATGTTGACCTCCAACAGGGTCATGGCAGAGGAATTCGAGGCAAGCACAAGATGGTCTTCAGGGCTTTCATTAGCTTCAAGGGAGATGTCTAGGGAAGCTGGACAGCAGCCAGATTAGGTTTAATCTTTTTGGCCGCCTTCTTGGTGGACAACTGACCACATGGACAGGATTTCACCAGAGCACCCTGAGCCAACAGCTTAAGTCATTGGTTCTCAAAATATACCGATAAGGAATATAAGCAATTCTGAAATGTCTTAAGGACAAACACTTGGCAGGTGGAGCACTACATATGATCGTGGTAAGTAATTTCAGTAATTGGCTAGTAACTGCACTGCTTGGATGCCAGGAAAAAAGAAATACAGAGGACCTGAAAGAAAATCAGTCACAAAAGGTGAGGAAAAACACTGACTAGGAAAAGAACAGCAGCTGTTCAGCACAAAGCAGTGCAAACTCCAGACATGGCATCCAATAACCTAGAGGAAAGTATAAGATAATGGCACAAAGACCTGATTAACTGATGGAGTATATCAACTCAAGCAACAAAAGGCTGGAAAAAAAATGGAAGAAGCTTTAAACGGGTATTCATATGAGGTGATAAAACTGCAAAACTCAGAGGCTGAGATGAACAAAAGTACGGCTGAGTGAGACTGCTCAAGAATAGATGGTTCAAGAAATAATAGAATTAGAGGACAGAGCATGTAGGGAAAACCCGACATTTTCTGCTGTACCAAAGTAGCTGGAAGGAACAGACTTTTTTTGCTTTTATGAAAGCACAAATAAACAACTGGACTGGTATTCCGAAGCAGCAGTTAATTTTATTTTACATTTGTTGACCGGGAGAGTCCAACTGGATACAAGTCCATTTTCAGTGGAGGCCTGGGGAGAAAAGCTCCAAGAGAACAATTTATTACAGACAAAAAGGTAAGGACAAGACGTTGGCATATAATATTTCTTAGAATATAGGATACATTAATTTCTACTATATAGTATTAACTTTAGAAGCTATTACAAAGCATAGCATTCCTGGAATAGTTTATAATATTTCTTAGAAGATAGGAAACATTCATTTGCTACTAAATAGTATTAATTATAGAAGCTATTGCAAAGCACAACTTTCCTGGAATAGGTTATCAAAAGGAAGAAAGGCTCCTTGAGAGCAATTGATTCTGGGAATAGATCTGAAGGACAGCAAATTTATACACAGTATGTCTTAAAGATTAGGATACCTATTCCTGGTACTATATGGTATTAACTTTAGAAGATAGTAGAAAGCACACCATTCCTGGGATAGTTTACAATAACCCCTAGAGAGTCAGAATGTGCAATTGTTTAACAGTCTTAAGTGAGTACATTGTTCTGAAATGATTAGTTTGACCGTCATAATTAAGTTAGGTGAACTTTCAAAAATGAGATATTAGCCAGGGGGGATGCAGGAGCATAGTTGGTTATTCATGAAGTGAGTTTTGACTAGTTTCGTGAACTGGGTGGGGGATTTGCAGTCAGTTATATGTACAGAAAGGGAATTCCAGATCTTTGATATATAATGGCTGTAAATAGAATTACCAGTCTCATTGTTATATTTGGTTACTTTGAGGAGATATTGTGTGCTAGATCTTAATTGAAACGGCACACTATGTGTATGCTCCAAACACGGCTATGAGAAAGCAACCTAGACCTTTAATGGTAAAGATTTAATCCAACCAGCAGGAGTCGTCGATTCTGACAAAACTGAGGCACAAAGTACTAAAACTGGGAAACAGCAGTGCATTTCTGGACAATGATTACTCACTGTATACCAGGCAGAAGAGGAGTAAAGTTATTCCACTACTTAGGGAATGTTGGGAAGCAGGCATGAGAGATTCAAAGTTATGTACCTGGCTATCTTCAAACTCATGTTTGATGCAGTGCATGCTCAGGAGGAAATACAAAAGTTTGTCCAACAAAAAGTGAGCTGTGAAACAGAAGGAGATTCTGCTGCTTCTTGTTCTGGTAATTAATAAATACCAAAGAGAATGAGCCAGTGAAACATTTTCCAATGTTTTCATAGAAAATGCTTAAGAGAAGGAAAAAAGCAAAATATTTGACTAGAGGAATCCAGAGTACATTGGAAATGTAGCAGAGATGAAATTTGGAAGCTGGAGATGAACAGGAATAAAACCCAGTAACTTGGAAAGTGACAAATGTGGGATTACAAATCAATAATCATATCTGTAAAACATGACAGAACAAGAATATCTGCAAAATATTGGACTTAAACTTTGTTAAACTTCAAGGACTCTAAAGCATATGCACTTCTTCATGTCACTAATGTTCAGAAAAATACTTAGAAGATGCAGAAAGTTAACTTAAGCAATTTTGTCTTAATAGTAATTTGTTTATAGTGCAAGATTTCCTTTGCATGGTATATAGTTTTTTCCTAGTTATTTTTAAGTGTAAGGGGGATAGTATTGTAAACAGGTGCTCCCATTTTCCCCC